>NW_027635185.1:0-76000 GCF_949748355.1 Melanostigma gelatinosum | reverse complement strand
TTTGGAAAAAAAAAATATTTTTTTAGTTTCTTTGGAAAAAAAAAAAAATTTTAGTTACTTTGGAAAAAAATTTTTTTTTTTAGTTTCTTTGGAAAAAAAATATTTTTTTAGTTACTTTGGAAAAAAAAATATTTTTTTAGTTACTTTGGAAAAAAAAATATTTTTTTAATTACTTTGGAAAAAAAATATTTTTTTAGTTACTTTGGAATTTTTTTTTTTTTTTTAGTTACTTTGGAAAAAAAAAATATTTTTTTAGTTACTTTGGAAAAAAAAATATTTTTTTAGTTACTTTGGAAACAAAAATATTTTTTTAGTTACTTTGGAAAAAAAAATATTTTTTTAGTTACTTTGGAAAAAAAAATATTTTTTTAGTTACTTTGGAAAAAAAAATATTTTTTTAGTTACTTTGGAAAAAAAAATATTTTTTTAGTTTCTTTGGAAATTTTTTTTTTTTTTTTAGTTACTTTGGGAAAAAAAATATTTTTTTAGTTTCTTTGGAAAAAAAAATATTTTTTTAGTTACTTTGGAAAAAAAAATATTTTTTTAGTTACTTTGGAAAAAAAAATATTTTTTTAGTTTCTTTGGAAAAAAAAATATTTTTTTAGTTACTTTGGAAAAAAAAAATTTTTTTTAGTTACTTTGGAAAAAAAATATATTTTTTTAGTTTCTTTGGAAAAAAAAAAAAAATTTTAGTTACTTTGGAAAAAAAATTTTTTTTTTAGTTTCTTTGGGAAAAAAAATATTTTTTTAGTTACTTTGGAAAAAAAAATATTTTTTTAGTTACTTTGGAAAAAAAAATATTTTTTTAGTTACTTTGGAAAAAAAAAAATTTTTTTAGTTACTTTGGAAAAAAAAAAAATTTTTTAGTTACTTTGGAAAAAAAAAAATTTTTTTAGTTACTTTGGAAAAAAAAATATTTTTTTAGTTACTTTGGAAAAAAAAATATTTTTTTAGTTACTTTGGAAAAAAAAATATTTTTTTAGTTACTTTGGGAAAAAAAATATTTTTTTAGTTACTTTGGAAAAAAAAATATTTTTTTAGTTACTTTGGAAAAAAAAATATTTTTTTAATTACTTTGGAAAAAAAATATTTTTTTAGTTACTTTGGAAAAAATTTTTTTTTTTTAGTTACTTTGGAAAAAAAAAATATTTTTTTAGTTACTTTGGAAAAAAAAATATTTTTTTAGTTACTTTGGAAACAAAAATATTTTTTTAGTTACTTTGGAAAAAAAAATATTTTTTTAGTTACTTTGGGAAAAAAAATATTTTTTTAGTTACTTTGGAAAAAAAAATATTTTTTTAGTTTCTTTGGAAAAAAAAATATTTTTTTTAGTTACTTTGGGAAAAAAAATATTTTTTTAGTTTCTTTGGGAAAAAAAATATTTTTTTAGTTACTTTGGAAAAAAAAATATTTTTTTAGTTACTTTGGAAAAAAAAATATTTTTTTAGTTACTTTGGAAAAAAAATATTTTTTTAGTTACTTTGGAAAAAAAATATTTTTTTAGTTACTTTGGAAAAAAAAATATTTTTTTAGTTACTTTGGAAAAAAAAATATTTTTTTAGTTACTTTGGAAAAAAAAATATTTTTTTAGTTACTTTGGAAAAAAAAATATTTTTTTAGTTACTTTGGAAAAAAAATATTTTTTTAGTTACTTTGGAAAAAAAAATATTTTTTTAGTTACTTTGGAAAAAAAAATATTTTTTTAGTTACTTTGGAAAAAAAAATATTTTTTTAGTTACTTTGGAAAAAAAAATATTTTTTTAGTTACTTTGGAAAAAAAAATATTTTTTTAGTTACTTTGGAAAAAAAAATATTTTTTTAGTTACTTTGGGAAAATTTTTTTTTTTTTAGTTACTTTGGAAAAAAAATTTTTTTTTAGTTTCTTTGGAAAAAAAAATATTTTTTTAGTTACTTTGGGAAAAAAAAATTTTTTTTAGTTACTTTGGAAAAAAAATATATTTTTTTAGTTTCTTTGGAAAAAAAAAAAAATTTTTAGTTACTTTGGAAAAAAAAATTTTTTTTTAGTTTCTTTGGAAAAAAAATTATTTTTTTAGTTACTTTGGAAAAAAAAATATTTTTTTAGTTACTTTGGAAAAAAAAAATTTTTTTTAGTTACTTTGGAAAAAAAAATATTTTTTTAGTTTCTTTGGAAAAAAAAATATTTTTTTAGTTACTTTGGAAAAAAAAATATTTTTTTAGTTACTTTGGAAAAAAAAATATTTTTTTAGTTACTTTGGAAAAAAAAATATTTTTTTAGTTACTTTGGAAAAAAAAATATTTTTTTAGTTACTTTGGAAAAAAAAATATTTTTTTAGTTATTTTGGAAAAAAAAATATTTTTTTAGTTACTTTGGAAAAAAAAATATTTTTTTAGTTACTTTGGAAAAAAAATATTTTTTTAGTTACTTTGGAAAAAAAATATTTTTTTAGTTACTTTGGAAAAAAAATATTTTTTTAGTTACTTTGGAAAAAAAAATATTTTTTTAGTTACTTTGGAAAAAAAAATATTTTTCTAGTTACTTTGGAAAAAAAAATATTTTTTTAGTTTCTTTGGGAAAAAAAATATTTTTTTAGTTTCTTTGGAAAAAAAAAAAAATTTTAGTTACTTTGGAAAAAAAAAATATTTTTTTAGTTACTTTGGAAAATAATATATTTTTTTAGTTTCTTTGGAAAAAAAAAATTTTTTTTAGTTACTTTGGAAAAAAAAAAATTTTTTTAGTTACTTTGGAAAAAAATATATTTTTTTAGTTTCTTTGGAAAAAAAAATATTTTTTTAGTTACTTTGGAAAAAAAAATATTTTTTTAGTTACTTTGGAAAAAAAAATATTTTTTTAGTTACTTTGGAAAAAAAATATATTTTTTTAGTTACTTTGGAAAAAAAATATATTTTTTTAGTTACTTTGGAAAAAAAAAAATTTTTTTAGTTACTTTGGAAAAAAAAATATTTTTTTAGTTACTTTGGAAAAAAAAATATTTTTTTGTTACTTTGGAAAAAAAAATATTTTTTAGTTACTTTGGAAAAAAAAATTTTTTTTAGTTACTTTGGAAAAAAAAATATTTTTTTAGTTTCTTTGGAAAAAAAAATATTTTTTTAGTTACTTTGGAAAAAAAAATATTTTTTTAGTTACTTTGGAAAAAAAAATATTTTTTTAGTTACTTTGGAAAAAAAAATATTTTTTTAGTTACTTTGGAAAAAAAATATTTTTTTAGTTACTTTGGAAAAAAAAATATTTTTTTAGTTATTTTGGAAAAAAAAATATTTTTTTAGTTACTTTGGAAAAAAAAATATTTTTTTAGTTACTTTGGAAAAAAAATATTTTTTTAGTTACTTTGGAAAAAAAATATTTTTTTAGTTACTTTGGAAAAAAAATATTTTTTTAGTTACTTTGGAAAAAAAAATATTTTTTTAGTTACTTTGGAAAAAAAAGTATTTTTCTAGTTACTTTGGAAAAAAAAATATTTTTTTAGTTTCTTTGGGAAAAAAAATATTTTTTTAGTTTCTTTGGAAAAAAAAAAAAATTTTAGTTACTTTGGAAAAAAAAAATATTTTTTTAGTTACTTTGGAAAATAATATATTTTTTTAGTTTCTTTGGAAAAAAAAATTTTTTTTTAGTTACTTTGGAAAAAAAAAAATTTTTTTAGTTACTTTGGAAAAAAATATATTTTTTTAGTTTCTTTGGAAAAAAAAATATTTTTTTAGTTACTTTGGAAAAAAAAATATTTTTTTAGTTACTTTGGAAAAAAAAATATTTTTTTAGTTACTTTGGAAAAAAAATATATTTTTTTAGTTACTTTGGAAAAAAAATATATTTTTTTAGTTACTTTGGAAAAAAAAAAATTTTTTTAGTTACTTTGGAAAAAAAAATATTTTTTTAGTTACTTTGGAAAAAAAATATTTTTTTGTTACTTTGGAAAAAAAAATATTTTTTAGTTACTTTGGAAAAAAAATTTTTTTTTAGTTACTTTGGGAAAAAAAAAAATTTTTTTTAGTTACTTTGGAAAAAAAAAAAATTTTTAGTTACTTTGGAAAAAAAAATATTTTTTTAGTTTCTTTGGAAAAAAAAATATTTTTTTAGTTACTTTGGAAAAAAAAAATTTTTTTTAGTTACTTTGGAAAAAAAAAAAATTTTTTAGTTTCTTTGGAAAAAAAAAAAAAATTTTAGTTACTTTGGAAAAAAAAATATTTTTTTAGTTACTTTGGAAAAAAAATATTTTTTTAGTTACTTTGGAAAAAAAAATATTTTTTTAGTTTCTTTGGAAAAAAAAATATTTTTTTAGTTACTTTGGAAAAAAAAATATTTTTTTAGTTACTTTGGAAAAAAAAATATTTTTTTAGTTACTTTGGAAAAAAAAATATTTTTTTAGTTTCTTTGGAAAAAAAAATAATTTTTTAGTTACTTTGGAAAAAAAAATATTTTTTTAGTTTCTTTGGAAAAAAAAATATTTTTTTAGTTACTTTGGAAAAAAAAATATTTTTTTAGTTTCTTTGGAAAAAAAAATATTTTTTTAGTTACTTTGGAAAAAAAAATATTTTTTTAGTTACTTTGGAAAAAAAAATATTTTTTTAGTTACTTTGGAAAAAAAAATATTTTTTTAGTTACTTTGGAAAAAAAAATTTTTTTAGTTACTTTGGAAAAAAAAATATTTTTTTAGTTACTTTGGGAAAAAAAATATTTTTTTAGTTACTTTGGAAAAAAAAAATATTTTTTAGTTACTTTGGAAAAAAAATATATTTTTTTAGTTACTTTGGAAAAAAAAAATTTTTTTTAGTTTCTTTGGAAAAAAAAATATTTTTTTAGTTACTTTGGAAAAAAAAATATTTTTTTAGTTACTTTGGAAAAAAAAAATTTTTTTTAGTTACTTTGGAAAAAAAAATATTTTTTTAGTTTCTTTGGAAAAAAATATATTTTTTTAGTTACTTTGGAAAAAAAATATTTTTTTAGTTACTTTGGAAAAAAAAATATTTTTTTAGTTACTTTGGAAAAAAAAATATTTTTTTTAGTTACTTTGGAAAAAAAATATTTTTTTAGTTACTTTGGAAAAAAAATATTTTTTTAGTTACTTTGGAAAAAACAATATTTTTTTTAGTTACTTTGGAAAAAAAAATATTTTTTTAGTTACTTTGGAAAAAAAAATATTTTTTTAGTTACTTTGGAAAAAAAAATATTTTTTTAGTTACTTTGGGAAAAAAAATATTTTTTTAGTTACTTTGGAAAAAAAAATATTTTTTTAGTTACTTTGGAAAAAAAAATATTTTTTTAGTTACTTTGGAAAAAAAATATTTTTTTAGTTACTTTGGAAAAAAAAATATTTTTTTAGTTACTTTGGGAAAAAAAATATTTTTTTAGTTACTTTGGAAAAAAAAATATTTTTTTAGTTACTTTGGAAAAAAAAATATTTTTTTAGTTACTTTGGAAAAAAAAATATTTTTTTAGTTACTTTGGAAAAAAAAATATTTTTTTAGTTACTTTGGAAAAAAAAATATTTTTTTAGTTACTTTGGAAAAAAAAATATTTTTTTAGTTACTTTGGAAAAAAAATATTTTTTTAGTTACTTTGGAAAAAAAAATATTTTTTTAGTTACTTTGGAAAAAAAAATATTTTTTTAGTTACTTTGGAAAAAAAAATATTTTTTTAGTTACTTTGGGAAAAAAAATTATTTTTTAGTTACTTTGGAAAAAAAAAAAATTTTTTAGTTACTTTGGGAAAAAAAATATTTTTTTAGTTTCTTTGGAAAAAAAAATATTTTTTTAGTTACTTTGGAAAAAAAAAATTTTTTTTAGTTACTTTGGAAAAAAAAATATTTTTTTAGTTTCTTTGGAAAAAAAAAATATTTTTTTAGTTACTTTGGAAAAAAAAATATTTTTTTAGTTACTTTGGAAAAAAAAATATTTTTTTAGTTACTTTGGAAAAAAAAAATTTTTTTTAGTTACTTTGGAAAAAAAAATTTTTTTTTAGTTACTTTGGAAAAAAAAATATTTTTTTAGTTTCTTTGGAAAAAAAAATATTTTTTTAGTTACTTTGGAAAAAAAAATATTTTTTTAGTTACTTTGAAAAAAAAATATTTTTTTAGTTACTTTGGAAAAAAAAATATTTTTTTAGTTACTTTGGAAAAAAAATATTTTTTTAGTTACTTTGGAAAAAAAAATATTTTTTTAGTTACTTTGGAAAAAAATATATTTTTTTAGTTACTTTGGAAAAAAAATATTTTTTTAGTTACTTTGGAAAAAAAATATTTTTTTAGTTACTTTGGAAAAAAAAATATTTTTTTAGTTACTTTGGAAAAAAAAATATTTTTTTAGTTACTTTGGAAAAAAAATATTTTTTTAGTTACTTTGGAAAAAAAAATTTTTTTTTAGTTACTTTGGAAAAAAAAAATTTTTTTTAGTTACTTTGGAAAAAAAAAATGTTTTAGTTACTTTGGAAAAAAAAATATTTTTTTAGTTTCTTTGGAAAAAAAAAATTTTTTTTAGTTACTTTGGAAAAAAAAATATTTTTTTAGTTTCTTTGGAAAAAAAAATATTTTTTTAGTTACTTTGGAAAAAAAAATATTTTTTTAGTTACTTTGGAAAAAAAAAAATTTTTTTAGTTACTTTGGAAAAAAAAATATTTTTTTAGTTTCTTTGGAAAAAAAAATATTTTTTTAGTTACTTTGGAAAAAAAATATTTTTTTAGTTACTTTGGAAAAAAAAATATTTTTTTAGTTACTTTGGAAAAAAAAATATTTTTTTAGTTACTTTGGAAAAAAAATATTTTTTTAGTTACTTTGGAAAAAAAAATATTTTTTTAGTTACTTTGGAAAAAAAAATTTTTTTTAGTTACTTTGGAAAAAAAAATATTTTTTTAGTTTCTTTGGAAAAAAAAATATTTTTTTAGTTTCTTTGGAAAAAAAATTTTTTTTTTAGTTACTTTGGAAAAAAAATTTTTTTTTAGTTTCTTTGGAAAAAAAAAAAAATTTTTAGTTACTTTGGAAAAAAAAATATTTTTTTAGTTACTTTGGAAAAAATATATTTTTTTAGTTACTTTGGAAAAAAAAATATTTTTTTAGTTACTTTGGAAAAAAAATATTTTTTTAGTTACTTTGGAAAAAAAAATATTTTTTTAGTTACTTTGGAAAAAAAAATATTTTTTTAGTTACTTTGGGAAAAAAAAAATTTTTTTAGTTACTTTGGAAAAAAAAAATTTTTTTTAGTTACTTTGGAAAAAAAAATATTTTTTTAGTTTCTTTGGAAAAAAAAAAAATTGTTTAGTTACTTTGGAAAAAAAAATTCTTTTTTTAGTTACTTTGGAAAAAAAAATATTTTTTTAGTTTCTTTGGAAAAAAAAAATTTTTTTTAGTTACTTTGGAAAAAAAAATATTTTTTTAGTTTCTTTGGAAAAAAAAAAATTTTTTTAGTTACTTTGGAAAAAAAAATATTTTTTTAGTTACTTTGGAAAAAAAAATTTTTTTTAGTTACTTTGGAAAAAAAAATATTTTTTTAGTTTCTTTGGAAAAAAAAATATTTTTTTAGTTACTTTGGAAAAAAAAATATTTTTTTAGTTACTTTGGAAAAAAAAATATTTTTTTAGTTACTTTGGAAAAAAAAATATTTTTTTAGTTACTTTGGAAAAAAAATATTTTTTTAGTTACTTTGGAAAAAAAATATTTTTTTAGTTACTTTGGAAAAAAAAATATTTTTTTAGTTACTTTGGAAAAAAAATATTTTTTTAGTTACTTTGGAAAAAAAAATATTTTTTTAGTTACTTTGGAAAAAAAAATATTTTTTTAGTTTCTTTGGAAAAAAAAAAAAATTTTTAGTTACTTTGGAAAAAAAAATATTTTTTTAGTTTCTTTGGGAAAAAAAATATTTTTTTAGTTACTTTGGAAAAAAAAATATGTTTTAGTTACTTTGGAAAAAAAAATATTTTTTTAGTTACTTTGGAAAAAAAAAATTTTTTTTAGTTACTTTGGAAAAAAAATATTTTTTTAGTTTCTTTGGAAAAAAAATATTTTTTTAGTTACTTTGGAAAAAAAAATATTTTTTTAGTTACTTTGGAAAAAAAAATATTTTTTTAGTTACTTTGGAAAAAAAAATATTTTTTTAGTTACTTTGGAAAAAAAATATTTTTTTAGTTACTTTGGAAAAAAAATATTTTTTTAGTTACTTTGGAAAAAAAAATTTTTTTTTAGTTTCTTTGGAAAAAAAAATATTTTTTTAGTTTCTTTGGAAAAAAAAATATTTTTTTAGTTACTTTTGAAAAAAAAATATTTTTTTAGTTACTTTGGAAAAAAAAATATTTTTTTAGTTACTTTGGAAAAAAATATATTTTTTTAGTTACTTTGGAAAAAAAAAATTTTTTTAGTTACTTTGGAAAAAAAAAAATTTTTTTAGTTATTTTGGAAAAAAAAAAATTTTTTTAGTTACTTTGGAAAAAAAATATTTTTTTAGTTACTTTGGAAAAAAAAATATTTTTTTAGTTACTTTGGGAAAAAAAATATTTTTTTAGTTACTTTGGGAAAAAAAATAATTTTTTAGTTACTTTGGAAAAAAAAAATTTTTTTTAGTTACTTTGGAAAAAAAAATATTTTTTTTTAGTTTCTTTGGAAAAAAAAATATTTTTTTAGTTACTTTGGAAAAAAAAAATTTTTTTTAGTTACTTTGGAAAAAAAAAATTTTTTAGTTTCTTTGGAAAAAAAAAATTTTTTTAGTTACTTTGGAAAAAAAAATATTTTTTTAGTTTCTTTGGAAAAAAAAATATTTTTTTAGTTACTTTGGAAAAAAAAATTTTTTTTAGTTACTTTGGAAAAAAAAATATTTTTTTAGTTTCTTTGGAAAAAAAAAATTTTTTTAGTTACTTTGGAAAAAAAAATATTTTTTTAGTTTCTTTGGAAAAAAAAATATTTTTTTAGTTACTTTGGAAAAAAAAATTTTTTTTAGTTACTTTGGAAAAAAAAATATTTTTTTAGTTTCTTTGGGAAAAAAAATATTTTTTTAGTTACTTTGGAAAAAAAAATATTTTTTTAGTTTCTTTGGAAAAAAAAATATTCTTTTAGTTACTTTGGAAAAAAAAATATTTTTTTAGTTACTTTGGAAAAAAAAATATTTTTTTAGTTACTTTGGAAAAAAAAATATTTTTTTAGTTACTTTGGAAAAAAAATATTTTTTTAGTTACTTTGGAAAAAAAAATATTTTTTTAGTTACTTTGGAAAAAAAAATATTTTTTTAGTTACTTTGGAAAAGAAAAATATTTTTTTAGTTACTTTGGAAAAAAAAATATTTTTTTAGTTACTTTGGAAAAAAAAATATTTTTTTAGTTACTTTGGAAAAAAAAATAATTTTTTAGTTACTTTGGAAAAAAAAAATTTTTTTAGTTACTTTGGAAAAAAAATTATTTTTTTAGTTTCTTTGGAAAAAAAAAATTTTTTTAGTTACTTTGGAAAAAAAAATATTTTTTTAGTTACTTTGGAAAAAAAATATTTTTTTAGTTACTTTGGAAAAAAAATATTTTTTTAGTTACTTTGGAAATTTTTTTTTTATTTTAGTTACTTTGGAAAAAAAAATATGTTTTAGTTACTTTGGAAAAAAAAATATTTTTTTAGTTACTTTGGAAAAAAAAATTTTTTTTTAGTTACTTTGGAAAAAAAATATTTTTTTAGTTTCTTTGGAAAAAAAATATTTTTTTAGTTACTTTGGAAAAAAAAATATTTTTTTAGTTACTTTGGAAAAAAAAATATTTTTTTAGTTACTTTGGAAAAAAAAATATTTTTTTAGTTACTTTGGAAAAAAAATATTTTTTTAGTTACTTTGGAAAAAAAATATTTTTTTAGTTACTTTGGAAAAAAAATTTTTTTTTTAGTTTCTTTGGAAAAAAAAATATTTTTTTAGTTTCTTTGGAAAAAAAAATATTTTTTTAGTTACTTTTGAAAAAAAAATATTTTTTTAGTTACTTTGGAAAAAAAAATATTTTTTTAGTTACTTTGGAAAAAAATATATTTTTTTAGTTACTTTGGAAAAAAAATATTTTTTTAGTTACTTTGGAAAAAAAAATATTTTTTTAGTTATTTTGGAAAAAAAAAATTTTTTTTAGTTACTTTGGAAAAAAAATATTTTTTTAGTTACTTTGGAAAAAAAAATATTTTTTTAGTTACTTTGGGAAAAAAAATATTTTTTTAGTTACTTTGGGAAAAAAAATAATTTTTTAGTTACTTTGGAAAAAAAAAATTTTTTTTAGTTACTTTGGAAAAAAAAATATTTTTTTTTAGTTTCTTTGGAAAAAAAAATATTTTTTTAGTTACTTTGGAAAAAAAAAATTTTTTTTAGTTACTTTGGAAAAAAAAAATTTTTTTAGTTTCTTTGGAAAAAAAAAATTTTTTTAGTTACTTTGGAAAAAAAAATATTTTTTTAGTTTCTTTGGAAAAAAATATATTTTTTTAGTTACTTTGGAAAAAAAAATTTTTTTTAGTTACTTTGGAAAAAAAAATATTTTTTTAGTTTCTTTGGAAAAAAAAAAAAATTTTAGTTACTTTGGAAAAAAAAATATTTTTTTAGTTTCTTTGGAAAAAAAAATATTTTTTTAGTTACTTTGGAAAAAAAAATTTTTTTTAGTTACTTTGGAAAAAAAAATATTTTTTTAGTTTCTTTGGGAAAAAAAATATTTTTTTAGTTACTTTGGAAAAAAAAATATTTTTTTAGTTTCTTTGGAAAAAAAAATATTCTTTTAGTTACTTTGGAAAAAAAAATATTTTTTTAGTTACTTTGGAAAAAAAAATATTTTTTTAGTTACTTTGGAAAAAAAAATATTTTTTTAGTTACTTTGGAAAAAAAATATTTTTTTAGTTACTTTGGAAAAAAAAATATTTTTTTAGTTACTTTGGAAAAAAAAATATTTTTTTAGTTACTTTGGAAAAGAAAAATATTTTTTTAGTTACTTTGGAAAAAAAAATATTTTTTTAGTTACTTTGGAAAAAAAAATATTTTTTTAGTTACTTTGGAAAAAAAAATAATTTTTTAGTTACTTTGGAAAAAAAAAAAATTTTTTAGTTACTTTGGAAAAAAAATTATTTTTTTAGTTTCTTTGGAAAAAAAAATTTTTTTTAGTTACTTTGGAAAAAAAAATATTTTTTTAGTTACTTTGGAAAAAAAATATTTTTTTAGTTACTTTGGAAAAAAAATATTTTTTTAGTTACTTTGGAAATTTTTTTTTTATTTTAGTTACTTTGGAAAAAAAAATATTTTTTTAGTTTCTTTGGAAAAAAAAATATTTTTTTAGTTACTTTTGAAAAAAAAATATTTTTTTAGTTACTTTGGAAAAAAAAATATTTTTTTAGTTACTTTGGGAAAAAAAATATTTTTTTAGTTACTTTGGAAAAAAAATATTTTTTTAGTTACTTTGGAAAAAAAAATATTTTTTTAGTTATTTTGGAAAAAAAAATATTTTTTTAGTTACTTTGGAAAAAAAATATTTTTTTAGTTACTTTGGAAAAAAAAATATTTTTTTAGTTACTTTGGAAAATTTTTTTTTTTTTTAGTTTCTTTGGAAAAAAAAAATTTTTTTTAGTTACTTTGGAAAAAAAAATATTTTTTTTGTTTCTTTGGAAAAAAAAATATTTTTTTAGTTACTTTGGAAAAAAAAAATGTTTTAGTTACTTTGGAAAAAAAAATATTTTTTTAGTTACTTTGGAAAAAAAAATATTTTTTTAGTTACTTTGGAAAAAAAATATTTTTTTAGTTACTTTGGAAAAAAAAATATTTTTTTAGTTACTTTGGAAAAAAAAATATTTTTTTAGTTACTTTGGAAAAAAAAAATATTTTTTAGTTACTTTGGAAAAAAAAATATTTTTTTAGTTACTTTGGAAAAAAAAATATTTTTTTAGTTACTTTGGAAAAAAAAATATTTTTTTAGTTACTTTGGAAAAAAAAATATTTTTTTAGTTACTTTGGAAAAAAAAATATTTTTTTAGTTACTTTGGAAAAAAAAAAAAATTTTAGTTACTTTGGAAAAAAAAATATTTTTTTAGTTTCTTTGGAAAAAAAAATATTTTTTTAGTTTCTTTGGAAAAAAAAATATTTTTTTAGTTACTTTGGAAAAAAATATATTTTTTTAGTTACTTTGGAAAAAAAAAATTTTTTTTAGTTACTTTGGAAAAAAAAATATTTTTTTAGTTTCTTTGGAAAAAAAAATATTTTTTTAGTTACTTTGGAAAAAAAATATTTTTTAGTTACTTTGGAAAAAAAAATATTTTTTTAGTTACTTTGGAAAAAAAAATATTTTTTTAGTTACTTTGGAAAAAAAATATTTTTTTAGTTACTTTGGAAAAAAAAATATTTTTTTAGTTACTTTGGAAAAAAAAATATTTTTTTAGTTACTTTGGAAAAAAAATATTTTTTTAGTTACTTTGGAAAAAAAAATATTTTTTTAGTTACTTTGGAAAAAAAAATATTTTTTTAGTTACTTTGGAAAAAAAAATATTTTTTTAGTTACTTTGGAAAAAAAATATTTTTTTAGTTACTTTGGAAAAAAAAATATTTTTTTAGTTACTTTGGAAAAAAAAATATTTTTTTAGTTTCTTTGGAAAAAAAATTTTTTTTTTAGTTACTTTGGAAAAAAAAATATTTTTTTAGTTTCTTTGGGAAAAAATATATTTTTTTAGTTACTTTGGAAAAAAAAAATGTTTTAGTTACTTTGGAAAAAAAATAAAATTTTAGTTACTTTGGAAAAAAAAATATTTTTTTAGTTTCTTTGGAAAAAAAAATATTTTTTTAGTTTCTTTGGAAAAAAAAATATTTTTTTAGTTACTTTGGAAAAAAAAAATTTTTTTTAGTTACTTTGGAAAAAAAAATATTTTTTTAGTTTCTTTGGAAAAAAAAATATTTTTTTAGTTACTTTGGAAAAAAAATATTTTTTAGTTACTTTGGAAAAAAAAATATTTTTTTAGTTACTTTGGAAAAAAAAATATTTTTTTAGTTACTTTGGAAAAAAAATATTTTTTTAGTTACTTTGGAAAAAAAAATATTTTTTTAGTTACTTTGGAAAAAAAAATATTTTTTTAGTTACTTTGGAAAAAAAATATTTTTTTAGTTACTTTGGAAAAAAAAATATTTTTTTAGTTACTTTGGAAAAAAAAATATTTTTTTAGTTACTTTGGAAAAAAAAATATTTTTTTAGTTACTTTGGAAAAAAAATATTTTTTTAGTTACTTTGGAAAAAAAAATATTTTTTTAGTTACTTTGGAAAAAAAAATATTTTTTTAGTTTCTTTGGAAAAAAAATTTTTTTTTTAGTTACTTTGGAAAAAAAAATATTTTTTTAGTTTCTTTGGGAAAAAATATATTTTTTTAGTTACTTTGGAAAAAAAAAATGTTTTAGTTACTTTGGAAAAAAAATATTTTTTTAGTTACTTTGGAAAAAAAAAAATTTTTTTAGTTACTTTGGAAAAAAAAATATTTTTTTAGTTTCTTTGGAAAAAAAATATTTTTTTAGTTACTTTGGAAAAAAAAATATTTTTTTAGTTACTTTGGAAAAAAAAATATTTTTTTAGTTACTTTGGAAAAAAAAATATTTTTTTAGTTACTTTGGAAAAAAAATATTTTTTTAGTTACTTTGGAAAAAAAATATTTTTTTAGTTACTTTGGAAAAAAATATTTTTTTTTAGTTACTTTGGAAAAAAAAATATTTTTTTAGTTTCTTTGGAAAAAAAAATATTTTTTTAGTTACTTTTGAAAAAAAAATATTTTTTTAGTTACTTTGGAAAAAAAAATATTTTTTTAGTTACTTTGGAAAAAAAAATATTTTTTTAGTTACTTTGGAAAAAAAATATTTTTTTAGTTACTTTGGAAAAAAAAATATTTTTTTAGTTATTTTGGAAAAAAAAATATTTTTT
The DNA here is from genome assembly GCF_949748355.1 of Melanostigma gelatinosum. Lineage (NCBI taxonomy): Eukaryota > Metazoa > Chordata > Actinopteri > Perciformes > Zoarcidae > Melanostigma > Melanostigma gelatinosum. Next base: position 62,142 of record NW_027635185.1, on the reverse strand, counting down.
TAGTTACTTTGGAAAAAAAAATATTTTTTTAGTTACTTTGAAAAAAAAATATTTTTTTAGTTACTTTGGAAAAAAAAATATTTTTTTAGTTACTTTGGAAAAAAAATATTTTTTTAGTTACTTTGGGAAAAAAAATATTTTTTTAGTTACTTTGGAAAAAAAAATATTTTTTTAGTTACTTTGGAAAAAAAATATTTTTTTAGTTACTTTGGAAAAAAAAATATTTTTTTAGTTACTTTGGAAAAAAAAATTTTTTTAGTTACTTTGGAAAAAAAAATATTTTTTTAGTTACTTTGGAAAAAAAAATATTTTTTTAGTTACTTTGGAAAAAAAAATATTTTTTTAGTTACTTTGGAAAAAAAATATTTTTTTAGTTACTTTGGAAAAAAAATATTTTTTTAGTTACTTTGGAAAAAAAAATATTTTTTTAGTTACTTTGGAAAAAAAATATTTTTTTAGTTACTTTGGAAAAAAAAATATTTTTTTAGTTACTTTGGAAAAAAAAATATTTTTTAGTTTCTTTGGAAAAAAAAATTTTTTTTTAGTTACTTTGGAAAAAAAATATTTTTTTAGTTTCTTTGGGAAAAAAAATATTTTTTTAGTTACTTTGGAAAAAAAAAATGTTTTAGTTACTTTGGAAAAAAAATATTTTTTTAGTTACTTTGGAAAAAAAAAATTTTTTTTAGTTACTTTGGAAAAAAAAATATTTTTTTAGTTTCTTTGGAAAAAAAATATTTTTTTAGTTACTTTGGAAAAAAAAATATTTTTTTAGTTACTTTGGAAAAAAAATATTTTTTTAGTTACTTTGGAAAAAAAAATATTTTTTTAGTTACTTTGGAAAAAAAATATTTTTTTAGTTACTTTGGAAAAAAAAATATTTTTTTAGTTACTTGGAAAAAAATATTTTTTTTTAGTTACTTTGGAAAAAAAAATATTTTTTTAGTTTCTTTGGAAAAAAATATATTTTTTTAGTTACTTTTGAAAAAAAAATATTTTTTTAGTTACTTTGGAAAAAAAAATATTTTTTTAGTTACTTTGGAAAAAAAAATATTTTTTTAGTTACTTTGGAAAAAAATATTTTTTTAGTTACTTTGGAAAAAAAAATATTTTTTAGTTATTTTGGAAAAAAAATATTTTTTTAGTTACTTTGGAAAAAAAAATATTTTTTTAGTTACTTTGAAAAAAAAATATTTTTTAGTTACTTTGGAAAAAAAAATATTTTTTTAGTTACTTTGGAAAAAAATATTTTTTTAGTTACTTTGGGAAAAAAAATATTTTTTTAGTTACTTTGGAAAAAAAAATATTTTTTTAGTTACTTTGGAAAAAAAATATTTTTTTAGTTACTTTGGAAAAAAAATATTTTTTTAGTTACTTTGGAAAAAAAAATATTTTTTTAGTTACTTTGGAAAAAAAAATATTTTTTTAGTTACTTTGGAAAAAAATATTTTTTTAGTTACTTTGGAAAAAAAAAATTTTTTTTAGTTACTTTGGAAAAAAAAAAATTTTTTAGTTACTTTGGAAAAAAAAATGTTTAGTTACTTTGGAAAAAAATATTTTTTTAGTTACTTGGAAAAAAAATATTTTTTTAGTTACTTTGGAAAAAAAAATATTTTTTAGTTACTTTGGAAAAAAAATATTTTTTTAGTTTCTTTGGAAAAAAAATATTTTTTTAGTTACTTTGGAAAAAAAAATTTTTTTTAGTTACTTTGGAAAAAAAATATTTTTTTAGTTTCTTGGAAAAAAAATATTTTTTTAGTTTCTTTGGAAAAATTTTTTTTTTTTTAGTTACTTTGGAAAAATATTTTTTTTTTAGTTTCTTTGGAAAAAAAAAAAATTTTTTAGTTACTTTGGAAAAAAAATATTTTTTTAGTTACTTTGGAAAAAATATATTTTTTTAGTTACTTTGGAAAAAAAATATTTTTTTAGTTAAAAAAAATATTTTTTTAGTTACTTTGGAAAAAAAATATTTTTTTAGTTACTTTGGAAAAAAAAATATTTTTTTAGTTACTTTGGAAAAAAAAATATTTTTTTAGTTACTTTGGGAAAAAAAAAAATTTTTTAGTTACTTTGGAAAAAAAAAATTTTTTTAGTTACTTTGGAAAAAAAAATATTTTTTTAGTTACTTTGGAAAAAAAAAATTTGTTTAGTTACTTTGGAAAAAAAAATTCTTTTTTTAGTTACTTTGGAAAAAAAAATATTTTTTTAGTTTCTTTGGAAAAAAAAATTTTTTTTTAGTTACTTTGGAAAAAAAAATATTTTTTTAGTTTCTTTGGAAAAAAAAATATTTTTTTAGTTACTTTGGAAAAAAAAATATTTTTTTAGTTACTTTGGAAAAAAAAATTTTTTTTAGTTACTTTGGAAAAAAAAATATTTTTTTAGTTTCTTTGGAAAAAAAATATTTTTTTAGTTACTTTGGAAAAAAAAATATTTTTTTAGTTACTTTGGAAAAAAAAATATTTTTTTAGTTACTTTGGAAAAAAAAATATTTTTTTAGTTACTTTGGAAAAAAAATATTTTTTTAGTTACTTTGGAAAAAAAATATTTTTTTAGTTACTTTGGAAAAAAAAATATTTTTTTAGTTACTTTGGAAAAAAAATATTTTTTTAGTTACTTTGGAAAAAAAAATATTTTTTTAGTTACTTTGGAAAAAAAAATATTTTTTTAGTTTCTTTGGAAAAAAAAAAAAAATTTTAGTTACTTTGGAAAAAAAAATATTTTTTTAGTTTCTTTGGGAAAAAAAATATTTTTTTAGTTACTTTGGAAAAAAAATATGTTTTAGTTACTTTGGAAAAAAAAATATTTTTTTAGTTACTTTGGAAAAAAAAATTTTTTTTTAGTTACTTTGGAAAAAAAATATTTTTTTAGTTTCTTTGGAAAAAAAATATTTTTTTAGTTACTTTGGAAAAAAAAATATTTTTTTAGTTACTTTGGAAAAAAAAATATTTTTTTAGTTACTTTGGAAAAAAAAATATTTTTTTAGTTACTTTGGAAAAAAAATATTTTTTTAGTTACTTTGGAAAAAAAATATTTTTTTAGTTACTTTGGAAAAAAAAAATTTTTTTTAGTTTCTTTGGAAAAAAAAATATTTTTTTAGTTTCTTTGGAAAAAAAAATATTTTTTTAGTTACTTTTGAAAAAAAAATATTTTTTTAGTTACTTTGGAAAAAAAAATATTTTTTTAGTTACTTTGGAAAAAAATATATTTTTTTAGTTACTTTGGAAAAAAAATATTTTTTTAGTTACTTTGGAAAAAAAAATATTTTTTTAGTTATTTTGGAAAAAAAAATATTTTTTTAGTTACTTTGGAAAAAAAATATTTTTTTAGTTACTTTGGAAAAAAAAATATTTTTTTAGTTACTTTGGGAAAAAAAATATTTTTTTAGTTACTTTGGGAAAAAAAATAATTTTTTAGTTACTTTGGAAAAAAAAAAATTTTTTTAGTTACTTTGGAAAAAAAATATATTTTTTTTAGTTTCTTTGGAAAAAAAAATATTTTTTTAGTTACTTTGGAAAAAAAAAATTTTTTTTAGTTACTTTGGAAAAAAAAAATTTTTTTTAGTTTCTTTGGAAAAAAAATTTTTTTTAGTTACTTTGGAAAAAAAAATATTTTTTTAGTTTCTTTGGAAAAAAAAATATTTTTTTAGTTACTTTGGAAAAAAAAATTTTTTTTAGTTACTTTGGAAAAAAAAATATTTTTTTAGTTTCTTTGGGAAAAAAAATATTTTTTTAGTTACTTTGGAAAAAAAAATATTTTTTTAGTTTCTTTGGAAAAAAAAATATTCTTTTAGTTACTTTGGAAAAAAAATATTTTTTTAGTTACTTTGGAAAAAAAAATATTTTTTTAGTTACTTTGGAAAAGAAAAATATTTTTTAGTTACTTTGGAAAAAAAAATATTTTTTTAGTTACTTTGGAAAAAAAAATATTTTTTTAGTTACTTTGGAAAAAAAAATATTTTTTTAGTTACTTTGGAAAAAAAATAATTTTTTAGTTACTTTGGAAAAAAAAAAATTTTTTAGTTACTTTGGAAAAAAAATTATTTTTTTAGTTTCTTTGGAAAAAAAAAAAATTTTTTAGTTACTTTGGAAAAAAAAATATTTTTTTAGTTACTTTGGAAAAAAAAATATTTTTTTAGTTACTTTGGAAAAAAAAATATTTTTTTAGTTACTTTGGAAAAAAAATATTTTTTTAGTTACTTTGGAAAAAAAATATTTTTTTAGTTACTTTGGAAAAAATTTTTTTATTTTAGTTACTTTGGAAAAAAAAATATTTTTTTAGTTTCTTTGGAAAAAAAAATATTTTTTTAGTTACTTTTGAAAAAAAAATATTTTTTTAGTTACTTTGGAAAGAAAAATATTTTTTTAGTTACTTTGGAAAAAAAAATATTTTTTTAGTTACTTTGGAAAAAAAATATTTTTTTAGTTACTTTGGAAAAAAAAATATTTTTTTAGTTATTTTGGAAAAAAAAATATTTTTTTAGTTACTTTGGAAAAAAAATATTTTTTTAGTTACTTTGGAAAAAAAAATATTTTTTTAGTTACTTTGGAAAAAAAAATATTTTTTTAGTTACTTTGGGAAAAAAAAAAATTTTTAGTTACTTTGGAAAAAAAAATTTTTTTTAGTTACTTTGGAAAAATAAAATTTTTTTTAGTTTCTTTGGAAAAAAAAAATTTTTTTTAGTTACTTTGGAAAAAAAAATTTTTTTTTAGTTACTTTGGAAATTTTTTTTTTTTTTTAGTTTCTTTGGAAAAAAAAATTTTTTTTAGTTACTTTGGAAAAAAAATATTTTTTTTGTTTCTTTGGAAAAAAAAATATTTTTTTAGTTACTTTGGAAAAAAAAAATGTTTTAGTTACTTTGGAAAAAAAAATATTTTTTTAGTTACTTTGGAAAAAAAAATATTTTTTTAGTTACTTTGGAAAAAAAATATTTTTTTAGTTACTTTGGAAAAAAAAATATTTTTTTAGTTACTTTGGAAAAAAAAATATTTTTTTAGTTACTTTGGAAAAAAAAAATATTTTTTAGTTACTTTGGAAAAAAAAATATTTTTTTATTTACTTTGGAAAAAAAAATATTTTTTTAGTTACTTTGGAAAAAAAAATATTTTTTTAGTTACTTTGGAAAAAAAAATATTTTTTTAGTTACTTTGGAAAAAAAAAAATTTTTTAGTTACTTTGGAAAAAAAAATATTTTTTTAGTTTCTTTGGAAAAAAAAAATTTTTTTTAGTTACTTTGGAAAAAAAAATATTTTTTTAGTTTCTTTGGAAAAAAAAATATTTTTTTAGTTACTTTGGAAAAAAATATATTTTTTTAGTTACTTTGGAAAAAAAAATTTTTTTTAGTTACTTTGGAAAAAAAAATATTTTTTTAGTTTCTTTGGAAAAAAAAATATTTTTTTAGTTACTTTGGAAAAAAAATATTTTTTTAGTTACTTTGGGAAAAAAAATATTTTTTTAGTTACTTTGGAAAAAAAAATATTTTTTTAGTTACTTTGGAAAAAAAATATTTTTTTAGTTACTTTGGAAAAAAAAATATTTTTTTAGTTACTTTGGAAAAAAAAATATTTTTTTAGTTACTTTGGAAAAAAAAATATTTTTTTAGTTACTTTGGAAAAAAAATATTTTTTTAGTTACTTTGGAAAAAAAATATTTTTTTAGTTACTTTGGAAAAAAAAATATTTTTTTAGTTACTTTGGAAAAAAAATATTTTTTTAGTTACTTTGGAAAAAAAAATATTTTTTTAGTTACTTTGGAAAAAAAAATATTTTTTTAGTTTCTTTGGAAAAAAAAATTTTTTTTTAGTTACTTTGGAAAAAAAAATATTTTTTTAGTTTCTTTGGGAAAAAAAATATTTTTTTAGTTACTTTGGAAAAAAAAAATGTTTTAGTTACTTTGGAAAAAAAAATATTTTTTTAGTTACTTTGGAAAAAAAAAATATTTTTTAGTTACTTTGGAAAAAAAAATATTTTTTTAGTTTCTTTGGAAAAAAAATATTTTTTTAGTTACTTTGGAAAAAAAAATATTTTTTTAGTTACTTTGGAAAAAAAAATATTTTTTTAGTTACTTTGGAAAAAAAAATATTTTTTTAGTTACTTTGGAAAAAAAATATTTTTTTAGTTACTTTGGAAAAAAAATATTTTTTTAGTTACTTTGGAAAAAAATATTTTTTTTTAGTTACTTTGGAAAAAAAAATATTTTTTTAGTTTCTTTGGAAAAAAAAATATTTTTTTAGTTACTTTTGAAAAAAAAATATTTTTTTAGTTACTTTGGAAAAAAAAAAATTTTTTTAGTTACTTTGGAAAAAAAAATATTTTTTTAGTTACTTTGGAAAAAAAATATTTTTTTAGTTACTTTGGAAAAAAAAATATTTTTTTAGTTATTTTGGAAAAAAAAATATTTTTTTAGTTACTTTGGAAAAAAAATATTTTTTTAGTTACTTTGGAAAAAAAATATTTTTTTAGTTACTTTGGAAAAAAAAATATTTTTTTAGTTACTTTGGAAAAAAAAATATTTTTTTAGTTACTTTGGGAAAAAAAATAATTTTTTAGTTACTTTGGAAAAAAAAAAATTTTTTTAGTTACTTTGGAAAAATATTTTTTTTTTAGTTTCTTTGGAAAAAAAAATATTTTTTTAGTTACTTTGGAAAAAAAAAATTTTTTTTAGTTACTTTGGAAAAAAAAAATTTTTTTTAGTTTCTTTGGAAAATTTTTTTTTTTTTAGTTACTTTGGAAAAAAAAATATTTTTTTAGTTACTTTGGAAAAAAAAAATTTTTTTTAGTTACTTTGGAAAAAAAATATTTTTTTAGTTACTTTGGAAAAAAAATATTTTTTTAGTTACTTTGGAAAAAAAATATTTTTTTAGTTACTTTGGAAAAAAAAATATTTGTTTAGTTACTTTGGAAAAAAAAATATTTTTTTAGTTACTTTGGAAAAAAAAATATTTTTTTAGTTACTTTGGAAAAAAAAAATTTTTTTTAGTTACTTTGGAAAAAAAAAATTTTTTTTAGTTTCTTTGGAAAAAAAATTTTTTTTAGTTACTTTGGAAAAAAAAATATTTTTTTAGTTTCTTTGGAAAAAAAAATATTTTTTTAGTTACTTTGGAAAAAAAAATTTTTTTTAGTTACTTTGGAAAAAAAATAATTTTTTAGTTACTTTGGAAAAAAAAAATTTTTTTAGTTACTTTGGAAAAAAAATTATTTTTTTAGTTTCTTTGGAAAAAAAAAAAATTTTTTAGTTACTTTGGAAAAAAAAATATTTTTTTAGTTACTTTGGAAAAAAAAATATTTTTTTAGTTACTTTGGAAAAAAAAATATTTTTTTAGTTACTTTGGAAAAAAAATATTTTTTTAGTTACTTTGGAAAAAAAATATTTTTTTAGTTACTTTGGAAAAATTTTTTTTATTTTAGTTACTTTGGAAAAAAAAATATTTTTTTAGTTTCTTTGGAAAAAAAAATATTTTTTTAGTTACTTTTGAAAAAAAAATATTTTTTTAGTTACTTTGGAAAGAAAAATATTTTTTTAGTTACTTTGGAAAAAAAAATATTTTTTTAGTTACTTTGGAAAAAAAATATTTTTTTAGTTACTTTGGAAAAAAAAATATTTTTTTAGTTATTTTGGAAAAAAAAATATTTTTTTAGTTACTTTGGAAAAAAAATATTTTTTTAGTTACTTTGGAAAAAAAAATATTTTTTTAGTTACTTTGGAAAAAAAAATATTTTTTTAGTTACTTTGGGAAAAAAAAAAAATTTTTAGTTACTTTGGAAAAAAAAAATTTTTTTTAGTTACTTTGGAAAAATAAAATTTTTTTTAGTTTCTTTGGAAAAAAAAAATTTTTTTTAGTTACTTTGGAAAAAAAAATTTTTTTTTAGTTACTTTGGAAATTTTTTTTTTTTTTTAGTTTCTTTGGAAAAAAAAAATTTTTTTTAGTTACTTTGGAAAAAAAATATTTTTTTTGTTTCTTTGGAAAAAAAAATATTTTTTTAGTTACTTTGGAAAAAAAAAATGTTTTAGTTACTTTGGAAAAAAAAATATTTTTTTAGTTACTTTGGAAAAAAAAATATTTTTTTAGTTACTTTGGAAAAAAAATATTTTTTTAGTTACTTTGGAAAAAAAAATATTTTTTTAGTTACTTTGGAAAAAAAAATATTTTTTTAGTTACTTTGGAAAAAAAAAATATTTTTTAGTTACTTTGGAAAAAAAAATATTTTTTTATTTACTTTGGAAAAAAAAATATTTTTTTAGTTACTTTGGAAAAAAAAATATTTTTTTAGTTACTTTGGAAAAAAAAATATTTTTTTAGTTACTTTGGAAAAAAAAAAATTTTTTAGTTACTTTGGAAAAAAAAATATTTTTTTAGTTTCTTTGGAAAAAAAAAATTTTTTTTAGTTACTTTGGAAAAAAAAATATTTTTTTAGTTTCTTTGGAAAAAAAAATATTTTTTTAGTTACTTTGGAAAAAAATATATTTTTTTAGTTACTTTGGAAAAAAAAATTTTTTTTAGTTACTTTGGAAAAAAAAATATTTTTTTAGTTTCTTTGGAAAAAAAAATATTTTTTTAGTTACTTTGGAAAAAAAATATTTTTTTAGTTACTTTGGGAAAAAAAATATTTTTTTAGTTACTTTGGAAAAAAAAATATTTTTTTAGTTACTTTGGAAAAAAAATATTTTTTTAGTTACTTTGGAAAAAAAAATATTTTTTTAGTTACTTTGGAAAAAAAAATATTTTTTTAGTTACTTTGGAAAAAAAAATATTTTTTTAGTTACTTTGGAAAAAAAATATTTTTTTAGTTACTTTGGAAAAAAAATATTTTTTTAGTTACTTTGGAAAAAAAAATATTTTTTTAGTTACTTTGGAAAAAAAATATTTTTTTAGTTACTTTGGAAAAAAAAATATTTTTTTAGTTACTTTGGAAAAAAAAATATTTTTTTAGTTTCTTTGGAAAAAAAAATTTTTTTTTAGTTACTTTGGAAAAAAAAATATTTTTTTAGTTTCTTTGGGAAAAAAAATATTTTTTTAGTTACTTTGGAAAAAAAAAATGTTTTAGTTACTTTGGAAAAAAAAATATTTTTTTAGTTACTTTGGAAAAAAAAAATATTTTTTAGTTACTTTGGAAAAAAAAATATTTTTTTAGTTTCTTTGGAAAAAAAATATTTTTTTAGTTACTTTGGAAAAAAAAATATTTTTTTAGTTACTTTGGAAAAAAAAATATTTTTTTAGTTACTTTGGAAAAAAAAATATTTTTTTAGTTACTTTGGAAAAAAAATATTTTTTTAGTTACTTTGGAAAAAAAATATTTTTTTAGTTACTTTGGAAAAAAATATTTTTTTTTAGTTACTTTGGAAAAAAAAATATTTTTTTAGTTTCTTTGGAAAAAAAAATATTTTTTTAGTTACTTTTGAAAAAAAAATATTTTTTTAGTTACTTTGGAAAAAAAAATATTTTTTTAGTTACTTTGGAAAAAAAAATATTTTTTTAGTTACTTTGGAAAAAAAATATTTTTTTAGTTACTTTGGAAAAAAAAATATTTTTTTAGTTATTTTGGAAAAAAAAATATTTTTTTAGTTACTTTGGAAAAAAAATATTTTTTTAGTTACTTTGGAAAAAAAATATTTTTTTAGTTACTTTGGAAAAAAAAATATTTTTTTAGTTACTTTGGAAAAAAAAATATTTTTTTAGTTACTTTGGGAAAAAAAATAATTTTTTAGTTACTTTGGAAAAAAAAAAATTTTTTTAGTTACTTTGGAAAAATATTTTTTTTTTAGTTTCTTTGGAAAAAAAAATATTTTTTTAGTTACTTTGGAAAAAAAAAATTTTTTTTAGTTACTTTGGAAAAAAAAAATTTTTTTTAGTTTCTTTGGAAAATTTTTTTTTTTTTAGTTACTTTGGAAAAAAAAATATTTTTTTAGTTACTTTGGAAAAAAAAAATTTTTTTTAGTTACTTTGGAAAAAAAATATTTTTTTAGTTACTTTGGAAAAAAAATATTTTTTTAGTTACTTTGGAAAAAAAATATTTTTTTAGTTACTTTGGAAAAAAAAATATTTGTTTAGTTACTTTGGAAAAAAAAATATTTTTTTAGTTACTTTGGAAAAAAAAATATTTTTTTAGTTACTTTGGAAAAAAAAATATTTTTTTAGTTTCTTTGGAAAAAAAAATATTTTTTTAGTTACTTTGGAAAAAAAATATTTTTTTAGTTACTTTGGAAAAAAAATATTTTTTTAGTTACTTTGGAAAAAAAAATATTTTTTTAGTTACTTTGGAAAAAAAAATATTTTTTTAGTTACTTTGGAAAAAAAAATATTTTTTTAGTTACTTTGGAAAAAAAAATATTTTTTTAGTTTCTTTGGAAAAAAAAAATTTTTTTAGTTACTTTGGAAAAAAAAATATTTTTTTAGTTTCTTTGGGAAAAAAAATATTTTTTTAGTTACTTTGGAAAAAAAAATATTTTTTTAGTTACTTTGGAAAAAAAAATATTTTTTTAGTTACTTTGGAAAAAAAATATTTTTTTAGTTACTTTGGAAAAAAAATATTTTTTTAGTTACTTTGGAAAAAAAATTTTTTTTTTAGTTACTTTGGAAAAAAAAATATTTTTTTAGTTTCTTTGGAAAAAAAAATATTTTTTTAGTTACTTTTGAAAAAAAAAATTTTTTTTAGTTACTTTGGAAAAAAAAATATTTTTTTAGTTACTTTGGAAAAAAAAATATTTTTTTAGTTACTTTGGAAAAAAAATATTTTTTTAGTTACTTTGGAAAAAAAAATATTTTTTTAGTTATTTTGGAAAAAAAATATTTTTTTAGTTACTTTGGAAAAAAAAATATTTTTTTAGTTACTTTGGAAAAAAAAATATTTTTTTAGTTACTTTGGAAAAAAATATATTTTTTTAGTTACTTTGGGAAAAAAAATATTTTTTTAGTTACTTTGGAAAAAAAAATATTTTTTTAGTTACTTTGGAAAAAAAAATATTTTTTTAGTTTCTTTGGAAAAAAAAATATTTTTTTAGTTACTTTGGAAAAAAAAAATTTTTTTTAGTTACTTTGGAAAAAATTTTTTTTTTTTAGTTTCTTTGGAAAAAAAAAAAATTTTTTAGTTACTTTGGAAAAAAAAATATTTTTTTAGTTTCTTTGGAAAAAAAAATATTTTTTTAGTTACTTTGGAAAAAAAAATTTTTTTTAGTTACTTTGGAAAAAAAAATATTTTTTTAGTTTCTTTGGAAAAAAAAATATTTTTTTAGTTACTTTGGAAAAAAAAATATTTTTTTAGTTTCTTTGGAAAAAAATATATTTTTTTAGTTACTTTGGAAAAAAAAATATTTTTTTAGTTACTTTGGAAAAAAAATATTTTTTTAGTTACTTTGGAAAAAAAAATATTTTTTTAGTTACTTTGGAAAATTTTTTTTTTTTTTAGTTTCTTTGGAAAAAAAAAATTTTTTTTAGTTACTTTGGAAAAAAAAATATTTTTTTTGTTTCTTTGGAAAAAAAAATATTTTTTTAGTTACTTTGGAAAAAAAAAATGTTTTAGTTACTTTGGAAAAAAAAATATTTTTTTAGTTACTTTGGAAAAAAAAATATTTTTTTAGTTACTTTGGAAAAAAAATATTTTTTTAGTTACTTTGGAAAAAAAAATATTTTTTTAGTTACTTTGGAAAAAAAAATATTTTTTTAGTTACTTTGGAAAAAAAAAATATTTTTTAGTTACTTTGGAAAAAAAAATATTTTTTTAGTTACTTTGGAAAAAAAAATATTTTTTTAGTTACTTTGGAAAAAAAAATATTTTTTTAGTTACTTTGGAAAAAAAAATATTTTTTTAGTTACTTTGGAAAAAAAAATATTTTTTTAGTTACTTTGGAAAAAAAAAAAAATTTTAGTTACTTTGGAAAAAAAAATATTTTTTTAGTTTCTTTGGAAAAAAAAATATTTTTTTAGTTTCTTTGGAAAAAAAAATATTTTTTTAGTTACTTTGGAAAAAAATATATTTTTTTAGTTACTTTGGAAAAAAAAAATTTTTTTTAGTTACTTTGGAAAAAAAAATATTTTTTTAGTTTCTTTGGAAAAAAAAATATTTTTTTAGTTACTTTGGAAAAAAAATATTTTTTAGTTACTTTGGAAAAAAAAATATTTTTTTAGTTACTTTGGAAAAAAAAATATTTTTTTAGTTACTTTGGAAAAAAAATATTTTTTTAGTTACTTTGGAAAAAAAAATATTTTTTTAGTTACTTTGGAAAAAAAAATATTTTTTTAGTTACTTTGGAAAAAAAATATTTTTTTAGTTACTTTGGAAAAAAAAATATTTTTTTAGTTACTTTGGAAAAAAAAATATTTTTTTAGTTACTTTGGAAAAAAAAATATTTTTTTAGTTACTTTGGAAAAAAAATATTTTTTTAGTTACTTTGGAAAAAAAAATATTTTTTTAGTTACTTTGGAAAAAAAAATATTTTTTTAGTTTCTTTGGAAAAAAAATTTTTTTTTTAGTTACTTTGGAAAAAAAAATATTTTTTTAGTTTCTTTGGGAAAAAATATATTTTTTTAGTTACTTTGGAAAAAAAAAATGTTTTAGTTACTTTGGAAAAAAAATAAAATTTTAGTTACTTTGGAAAAAAAAATATTTTTTTAGTTTCTTTGGAAAAAAAAATATTTTTTTAGTTTCTTTGGAAAAAAAAATATTTTTTTAGTTACTTTGGAAAAAAAAAAATTTTTTTAGTTACTTTGGAAAAAAAAATATTTTTTTAGTTTCTTTGGAAAAAAAAATATTTTTTTAGTTACTTTGGAAAAAAAATATTTTTTAGTTACTTTGGAAAAAAAAATATTTTTTTAGTTACTTTGGAAAAAAAAATATTTTTTTAGTTACTTTGGAAAAAAAATATTTTTTTAGTTACTTTGGAAAAAAAAATATTTTTTTAGTTACTTTGGAAAAAAAAATATTTTTTTAGTTACTTTGGAAAAAAAATATTTTTTTAGTTACTTTGGAAAAAAAAATATTTTTTTAGTTACTTTGGAAAAAAAAATATTTTTTTAGTTACTTTGGAAAAAAAAATATTTTTTTAGTTACTTTGGAAAAAAAATATTTTTTTAGTTACTTTGGAAAAAAAAATATTTTTTTAGTTACTTTGGAAAAAAAAATATTTTTTTAGTTTCTTTGGAAAAAAAATTTTTTTTTTAGTTACTTTGGAAAAAAAAATATTTTTTTAGTTTCTTTGGGAAAAAATATATTTTTTTAGTTACTTTGGAAAAAAAAAATGTTTTAGTTACTTTGGAAAAAAAATATTTTTTTAGTTACTTTGGAAAAAAAAAAATTTTTTTAGTTACTTTGGAAAAAAAAATATTTTTTTAGTTTCTTTGGAAAAAAAATATTTTTTTAGTTACTTTGGAAAAAAAAATATTTTTTTAGTTACTTTGGAAAAAAAAATATTTTTTTAGTTACTTTGGAAAAAAAAATATTTTTTTAGTTACTTTGGAAAAAAAATATTTTTTTAGTTACTTTGGAAAAAAAATATTTTTTTAGTTACTTTGGAAAAAAATATTTTTTTTTAGTTACTTTGGAAAAAAAAATATTTTTTTAGTTTCTTTGGAAAAAAAAATATTTTTTTAGTTACTTTTGAAAAAAAAATATTTTTTTAGTTACTTTGGAAAAAAAAATATTTTTTTAGTTACTTTGGAAAAAAAAATATTTTTTTAGTTACTTTGGAAAAAAAATATTTTTTTAGTTACTTTGGAAAAAAAAATATTTTTTTAGTTATTTTGGAAAAAAAAATATTTTTTTAGTTACTTTGGAAAAAAAAATATTTTTTTAGTTACTTTGAAAAAAAAATATTTTTTTAGTTACTTTGGAAAAAAAAATATTTTTTTAGTTACTTTGGAAAAAAAATATTTTTTTAGTTACTTTGGGAAAAAAAATATTTTTTTAGTTACTTTGGAAAAAAAAATATTTTTTTAGTTACTTTGGAAAAAAAATATTTTTTTAGTTACTTTGGAAAAAAAAATATTTTTTTAGTTACTTTGGAAAAAAAAAATTTTTTTAGTTACTTTGGAAAAAAAAATATTTTTTTAGTTACTTTGGAAAAAAAAATATTTTTTTAGTTACTTTGGAAAAAAAAATATTTTTTTAGTTACTTTGGAAAAAAAATATTTTTTTAGTTACTTTGGAAAAAAAATATTTTTTTAGTTACTTTGGAAAAAAAAATATTTTTTTAGTTACTTTGGAAAAAAAATATTTTTTTAGTTACTTTGGAAAAAAAAATATTTTTTTAGTTACTTTGGAAAAAAAAATATTTTTTTAGTTTCTTTGGAAAAAAAAATTTTTTTTTAGTTACTTTGGAAAAAAAAATATTTTTTTAGTTTCTTTGGGAAAAAAAATATTTTTTTAGTTACTTTGGAAAAAAAAAATGTTTTAGTTACTTTGGAAAAAAAAATATTTTTTTAGTTACTTTGGAAAAAAAAAATTTTTTTTAGTTACTTTGGAAAAAAAAATATTTTTTTAGTTTCTTTGGAAAAAAAATATTTTTTTAGTTACTTTGGAAAAAAAAATATTTTTTTAGTTACTTTGGAAAAAAAAATATTTTTTTAGTTACTTTGGAAAAAAAAATATTTTTTTAGTTACTTTGGAAAAAAAATATTTTTTTAGTTACTTTGGAAAAAAAATATTTTTTTAGTTACTTTGGAAAAAAATATTTTTTTTTAGTTACTTTGGAAAAAAAAATATTTTTTTAGTTTCTTTGGAAAAAAATATATTTTTTTAGTTACTTTTGAAAAAAAAATATTTTTTTAGTTACTTTGGAAAAAAAAATATTTTTTTAGTTACTTTGGAAAAAAAAATATTTTTTTAGTTACTTTGGAAAAAAAATATTTTTTTAGTTACTTTGGAAAAAAAAATATTTTTTTAGTTAATTTTTTTTAGTTACTTTGGAAAAAAAAAAATTTTTTAGTTTCTTTGGAAAAAAAAAAAATTTTAGTTACTTTGGAAAAAAAAATATTTTTTTAGTTTCTTTGGAAAAAAAAATATTTTTTTAGTTACTTTGGAAAAAAAATAATTTTTTAGTTACTTTGGAAAAAAATATATTTTTTTAGTTACTTTGGAAAAAAAAATATTTTTTTAGTTACTTTGGAAAAAAAATATTTTTTTAGTTACTTTGGAAAAAAAAATATTTTTTTAGTTACTTTGGAAAAAAAAATATTTTTTTAGTTACTTTGGAAAAAAAAATATTTTTTAGTTACTTTGGAAAAAAAAATATTTTTTTAGTTACTTTGGAAAAAAAAATATTTTTTTAGTTACTTTGGAAAAAAAAATATTTTTTTAGTTACTTTGGAAAAAAAAATATTTTTTTAGTTACTTTGGAAAAAAAAATATTTTTTTAGTTACTTTGGAAAAAAAAAATTTTTTTAGTTACTTCGGAAAAAAAAATATTTTTTTAGTTTCTTTGGAAAAAAAAAAAATTTTTTAGTTACTTTGGAAAAAAAAATTTTTTTTTAGTTTCTTTGGAAAAAAAAATATTTTTTTAGTTACTTTGGAAAAAAAATATTTTTTTAGTTTCTTTGGAAAAAAAAATATTTTTTTAGTTACTTTGGAAAAAAAAATATTTTTTTAGTTACTTTGGAAAAAAAAATATTTTTTTAGTTTCTTTGGAAAAAAAAATATTTTTTTAGTTACTTTGGAAAAAAAATATTTTTTTAGTTACTTTGGAAAAAAAAATATTTTTTTAGTTACTTTGGAAAAAAAAATTTTTTTTTAGTTACTTTGGAAAAAAAAATTTTTTTTAGTTACTTTGGAAAAAAAATTATTTTTTTAGTTACTTTGGAAAAAAAAATATTTTTTTAGTTACTTTGGAAAAAAAAAATATTTTTTAGTTACTTTGGAAAAAAAAATATTTTTTTAGTTACTTTGGAAAAAAAAATATTTTTTTAGTTACTTTGGAAAAAAAAATATTTTTTTAGTTACTTTGGAAAAAAAAAATTTTTTTTAGTTACTTCGGAAAAAAAAATATTTTTTTAGTTTCTTTGGAAAAAAAAAAAATTTTTTAGTTACTTTGGAAAAAAAAATATTTTTTTAGTTTCTTTGGAAAAAAAAATATTTTTTTAGTTACTTTGGAAAAAAAATATTTTTTTAGTTTCTTTGGAAAAAAAAATATTTTTTTAGTTACTTTGGAAAAAAAAATATTTTTTTAGTTACTTTGGAAAAAAAAATATTTTTTTAGTTTCTTTGGAAAAAAAAATATTTTTTTAGTTACTTTGGAAAAAAAATAATTTTTTAGTTACTTTGGAAAAAAAAATATTTTTTTAGTTACTTTGGAAAAAAAAATATTTTTTTAGTTACTTTGGAAAAAAAAAATTTTTTTAGTTACTTTGGAAAAAAAAATATTTTTTTAGTTACTTTGGAAAAAAAAAAAATTTTTTAGTTACTTTGGAAAAAAAAAATATTTTTTAGTTACTTTGGAAAAAAAAATATTTTTTTAGTTACTTTGGAAAAAAAAATATTTTTTTAGTTACTTTGGAAAAAAAAATATTTTTTTAGTTACTTTGGAAAAAAAAATTTTTTTTAGTTACTTCGGAAAAAAAAATATTTTTTTAGTTTCTTTGGAAAAAAAAAATATTTTTTAGTTACTTTGGAAAAAAAAATATTTTTTTAGTTACTTTGGAAAAAAAAATATTTTTTTAGTTACTTTGGAAAAAAAAATATTTTTTTAGTTACTTTGGAAAAAAAATTTTTTTTTAGTTACTTCGGAAAAAAATATATTTTTTTAGTTTCTTTGGAAAAAAAAAAATTTTTTAGTTACTTTGGAAAAAAAAATATTTTTTAGTTACTTTGGAAAAAAAAATTTTTTTTTAGTTACTTTGGAAAAAAAAATATTTTTTTAGTTTCTTTGGGAAAAAAAATATTTTTTTAGTTACTTTGGAAAAAAAAATATTTTTTTAGTTACTTTGGAAAAAAAAATATTTTTTTAGTTACTTTGGAAAAAAAAATATTTTTTTAGTTACTTTGGAAAAAAAATATTTTTTTAGTTACTTTGGAAAAAAAAATATTTTTTTAGTTTCTTTGGAAAAAAAATATTTTTTTAGTTACTTTGGAAAAAAAAAATTTTTTATTTACTTTGGAAAAAAAAATATTTTTTTAGTTTCTTTGGAAAAAAATATATTTTTTTAGTTACTTTGGAAAAAAAAATATTTTTTTAGTTACTTTGGAAAAAAAAATATTTTTTTAGTTACTTTGGAAAAAAAATATTTTTTTAGTTACTTTGGAAAAAAAAATATTTTTTTAGTTACTTTGGAAAAAAAAATATTTTTTTAGTTACTTTGGAAAAAAAAAATATTTTTTAGTTACTTTGGAAAAAAAAATATTTTTTTAGTTACTTTGGAAAAAAAAATATTTTTTTAGTTACTTTGGAAAAAAAAAAATTTTTTTAGTTACTTTGGAAAAAAAAATATTTTTTTAGTTACTTTGGAAAAAAAAATATTTTTTTAGTTTCTTTGGAAAAAAAAAAAATTTTTTAGTTACTTTGGAAAAAAAAATATTTTTTTAGTTACTTTGGAAAAAAAAATATTTTTTTAGTTACTTTGGAAAAAAAAATATTTTTTTAGTTACTTTGGAAAAAAAATATTTTTTTAGTTACTTTGGAAAAAAAATATTTTTTTAGTTACTTTGGAAAAAAAATATTTTTTTAGTTTCTTTGGAAAAAAAAATATTTTTTTAGTTACTTTGGAAAAAAAAATATTTTTTTAGTTTCTTTGGAAAAAAAAATATTTTTTTAGTTACTTTGGAAAAAAAAATATTTTTTTAGTTACTTTGGAAAAAAAAATATTTTTTTAGTTACTTTGGAAAAAAAATATTTTTTTAGTTACTTTGGAAAAAAAATATTTTTTTAGTTACTTTGGAAAAAAAAATATTTTTTTAGTTACTTTGGAAAAAAAATATTTTTTTAGTTTCTTTGGAAAAAAAAATATTTTTTTAGTTACTTTGGAAAAAAAAATATTTTTTTAGTTTCTTTGGAAAAAAAAATATTTTTTTAGTTACTTTGGAAAAAAAAATATTTTTTTAGTTACTTTGGAAAAAAAAATATTTTTTTAGTTACTTTGGAAAAAAAATATTTTTTTAGTTACTTTGGAAAAAAAATATTTTTTTAGTTACTTTGGAAAAAAAAATATTTTTTTAGTTACTTTGGAAAAAAAAATATTTTTTTAGTTACTTTGGAAAAAAAAAATATTTTTTAGTTACTTTGGAAAAAAAAATATTTTTTTAGTTACTTTGGAAAAAAAAATATTTTTTTAGTTACTTTGGAAAAAAAAATATTTTTTTAGTTACTTTGGAAAAAAAAAAAATTTTTTAGTTTCTTTGGAAAAAAAAAAAATTTTAGTTACTTTGGAAAAAAAAATATTTTTTTAGTTTCTTTGGAAAAAAAAATATTTTTTTAGTTACTTTGGAAAAAAAATAATTTTTTAGTTACTTTGGAAAAAAATATATTTTTTTAGTTACTTTGGAAAAAAAAATATTTTTTTAGTTACTTTGGAAAAAAAATATTTTTTTAGTTACTTTGGAAAAAAAAATATTTTTTTAGTTACTTTGGAAAAAAAAATATTTTTTTAGTTACTTTGGAAAAAAAAATATTTTTTAGTTACTTTGGAAAAAAAAATATTTTTTTAGTTACTTTGGAAAAAAAAATATTTTTTTAGTTACTTTGGAAAAAAAAATATTTTTTTAGTTACTTTGGAAAAAAAAATATTTTTTTAGTTACTTTGGAAAAAAAAATATTTTTTTAGTTACTTTGGAAAAAAAATTTTTTTTTAGTTACTTCGGAAAAAAAAATATTTTTTTAGTTTCTTTGGAAAAAAAAAATAATTTTTAGTTACTTTGGAAAAAAAAATATTTTTTTAGTTTCTTTGGAAAAAAAAATATTTTTTTAGTTACTTTGGAAAAAAAATATTTTTTTAGTTTCTTTGGAAAAAAAAATATTTTTTTAGTTACTTTGGAAAAAAAAATATTTTTTTAGTTACTTTGGAAAAAAAAATATTTTTTTAGTTTCTTTGGAAAAAAAAATATTTTTTTAGTTACTTTGGAAAAAAAAATATTTTTTTAGTTACTTTGGAAAAAAAATATTTTTTTAGTTACTTTGGAAAAAAAAATATTTTTTTAGTTTCTTTGGAAAAAAAATATTTTTTTAGTTACTTTGGAAAAAAATATATTTTTTTAGTTACTTTGGGAAAAAAAAAAAATTTTAGTTACTTTGGAAAAAAAAAAATTTTTTTAGTTACTTTGGAAAAAAAAAATTTTTTTTAGTTTCTTTGGAAAAAAAATATTTTTTTTAGTTACTTTGGAAAAAAAAAATTTTTTTTAGTTACTTTGGAAAAAAAAAATTTTTTTAGTTTCTTTGGAAAAAAAAAAAATTTTAGTTACTTTGGAAAAAAAAATATTTTTTTAGTTTCTTTGGAAAAAAAAATATTTTTTTAGTTACTTTGGAAAAAAAATAATTTTTTAGTTACTTTGGAAAAAAATATATTTTTTTAGTTACTTTGGAAAAAAAAATATTTTTTTAGTTACTTTGGAAAAAAAATATTTTTTTAGTTACTTTGGAAAAAAAAATATTTTTTTAGTTACTTTGGAAAAAAAAATATTTTTTTAGTTACTTTGGAAAAAAAAATATTTTTTAGTTACTTTGGAAAAAAAAATATTTTTTTAGTTACTTTGGAAAAAAAAATATTTTTTTAGTTACTTTGGAAAAAAAAATATTTTTTTAGTTACTTTGGAAAAAAAAATATTTTTTTAGTTACTTTGGAAAAAAAAATATTTTTTTAGTTACTTTGGAAAAAAAAATTTTTTTTAGTTACTTCGGAAAAAAAAATATTTTTTTAGTTTCTTTGGAAAAAAAAAAAATTTTTTAGTTACTTTGGAAAAAAAAATATTTTTTTAGTTTCTTTGGAAAAAAAAATATTTTTTTAGTTACTTTGGAAAAAAAATATTTTTTTAGTTTCTTTGGAAAAAAAAATATTTTTTTAGTTACTTTGGAAAAAAAAATATTTTTTTAGTTACTTTGGAAAAAAAAATATTTTTTTAGTTACTTTGGAAAAAAAAAATTTTTTTTAGTTACTTCGGAAAAAAAAATATTTTTTTAGTTTCTTTGGAAAAAAAAAAAAATTTTTAGTTACTTTGGAAAAAAAAATATTTTTTTAGTTTCTTTGGAAAAAAAAATATTTTTTTAGTTACTTTGGAAAAAAAATATTTTTTTAGTTTCTTTGGAAAAAAAAATATTTTTTTAGTTACTTTGGAAAAAAAAATATTTTTTTAGTTACTTTGGAAAAAAAAATATTTTTTTAGTTTCTTTGGAAAAAAAAATATTTTTTTAGTTACTTTGGAAAAAAAATAATTTTTTAGTTACTTTGGAAAAAAAAATATTTTTTTAGTTACTTTGGAAAAAAAAATATTTTTTTAGTTACTTTGGAAAAAAAAATTTTTTTTAGTTACTTTGGAAAAAAAAATATTTTTTTAGTTACTTTGGAAAAAAAAATATTTTTTTAGTTACTTTGGAAAAAAAAAATATTTTTTAGTTACTTTGGAAAAAAAAATATTTTTTTAGTTACTTTGGAAAAAAAAATATTTTTTTAGTTACTTTGGAAAAAAAAATATTTTTTTAGTTACTTTGGAAAAAAAAAATTTTTTTAGTTACTTCGGAAAAAAAAATATTTTTTTAGTTTCTTTGGAAAAAAAAAAAATTTTTTAGTTACTTTGGAAAAAAAAATATTTTTTTAGTTTCTTTGGAAAAAAAAATATTTTTTTAGTTACTTTGGAAAAAAAATATTTTTTTAGTTACTTTGGAAAAAAAAATATTTTTTTAGTTACTTTGGAAAAAAAAAAATTTTTTTAGTTACTTTGGAAAAAAAATATTTTTTTAGTTACTTTGGAAAAAAAAATATTTTTTTAGTTACTTTGGAAAAAAAAATATTTTTTTAGTTACTTTGGAAAAAAAAAATATTTTTTAGTTACTTTGGAAAAAAAAATATTTTTTTAGTTACTTTGGAAAAAAAAATATTTTTTTAGTTACTTTGGAAAAAAAAATATTTTTTTAGTTACTTTGGAAAAAAATTTTTTTTTTAGTTACTTCGGAAAAAAATATATTTTTTTAGTTTCTTTGGAAAAAAAAAAAAATTTTTAGTTACTTTGGAAAAAAAAATATTTTTTAGTTACTTTGGAAAAAAAAATTTTTTTTTAGTTACTTTGGAAAAAAAAATATTTTTTTAGTTTCTTTGGGAAAAAAAATATTTTTTTAGTTACTTTGGAAAAAAAAATATTTTTTTAGTTACTTTGGAAAAAAAAATATTTTTTTAGTTACTTTGGAAAAAAAAATATTTTTTTAGTTACTTTGGAAAAAAAATATTTTTTTAGTTACTTTGGA
The DNA here is from genome assembly GCF_949748355.1 of Melanostigma gelatinosum. Lineage (NCBI taxonomy): Eukaryota > Metazoa > Chordata > Actinopteri > Perciformes > Zoarcidae > Melanostigma > Melanostigma gelatinosum. Next base: position 40,782 of record NW_027635185.1, on the reverse strand, counting down.
AAAAAAAATATTTTTTTAGTTTCTTTGGAAAAAAAATATTTTTTTAGTTACTTTGGAAAAAAAAATTTTTTTATTTACTTTGGAAAAAAAAATATTTTTTTAGTTTCTTTGGAAAAAAAATATTTTTTTAGTTACTTTGGAAAAAAAAATATTTTTTTAGTTTCTTTGGAAAAAAAAATATTTTTTTAGTTTCTTTGGAAAAAAAAATATTTTTTTAGTTACTTTGGAAAAAAAAATATTTTTTTAGTTTCTTTGGAAAAAAAAATATTTTTTTAGTTACTTTGGAAAAAAATATATTTTTTTAGTTACTTTGGAAAAAAAAATATTTTTTTAGTTACTTTGGAAAAAAAAATATTTTTTTAGTTACTTTGGAAAAAAAATATTTTTTTAGTTACTTTGGAAAAAAAAATATTTTTTTAGTTACTTTGGAAAAAAAAATATTTTTTTAGTTACTTTGGAAAAAAAAAATATTTTTTAGTTACTTTGGAAAAAAAAATATTTTTTTAGTTACTTTGGAAAAAAAAATATTTTTTTAGTTACTTTGGAAAAAAAAAATTTTTTTTAGTTACTTTGGAAAAAAAAATATTTTTTTAGTTACTTTGGAAAAAAAAATATTTTTTTAGTTTCTTTGGAAAAAAAAAAAATTTTTTAGTTACTTTGGAAAAAAAAATATTTTTTTAGTTACTTTGGAAAAAAAAATATTTTTTTAGTTACTTTGGAAAAAAAAATATTTTTTTAGTTACTTTGGAAAAAAAATATTTTTTTAGTTACTTTGGAAAAAAAATATTTTTTTAGTTACTTTGGAAAAAAAATATTTTTTTAGTTTCTTTGGAAAAAAAAATATTTTTTTAGTTACTTTGGAAAAAAAAATATTTTTTTAGTTTCTTTGGAAAAAAAAATATTTTTTTAGTTACTTTGGAAAAAAAAATATTTTTTTAGTTACTTTGGAAAAAAAAATATTTTTTTAGTTACTTTGGAAAAAAAATATTTTTTTAGTTACTTTGGAAAAAAAATATTTTTTTAGTTACTTTGGAAAAAAAAATATTTTTTTAGTTACTTTGGAAAAAAAATATTTTTTTAGTTTCTTTGGAAAAAAAAATATTTTTTTAGTTACTTTGGAAAAAAAAATATTTTTTTAGTTTCTTTGGAAAAAAAAATATTTTTTTAGTTACTTTGGAAAAAAAAATATTTTTTTAGTTACTTTGGAAAAAAAAATATTTTTTTAGTTACTTTGGAAAAAAAATATTTTTTTAGTTACTTTGGAAAAAAAATATTTTTTTAGTTACTTTGGAAAAAAAAATATTTTTTTAGTTACTTTGGAAAAAAAAATATTTTTTTAGTTACTTTGGAAAAAAAAAATATTTTTTAGTTACTTTGGAAAAAAAAATATTTTTTTAGTTACTTTGGAAAAAAAAATATTTTTTTAGTTACTTTGGAAAAAAAAATATTTTTTTAGTTACTTTGGAAAAAAAAAAAAATTTTTAGTTTCTTTGGAAAAAAAAAAAATTTTAGTTACTTTGGAAAAAAAAATATTTTTTTAGTTTCTTTGGAAAAAAAAATATTTTTTTAGTTACTTTGGAAAAAAAATAATTTTTTAGTTACTTTGGAAAAAAATATATTTTTTTAGTTACTTTGGAAAAAAAAATATTTTTTTAGTTACTTTGGAAAAAAAATATTTTTTTAGTTACTTTGGAAAAAAAAATATTTTTTTAGTTACTTTGGAAAAAAAAATATTTTTTTAGTTACTTTGGAAAAAAAAATATTTTTTAGTTACTTTGGAAAAAAAAATATTTTTTTAGTTACTTTGGAAAAAAAAATATTTTTTTAGTTACTTTGGAAAAAAAAATATTTTTTTAGTTACTTTGGAAAAAAAAATATTTTTTTAGTTACTTTGGAAAAAAAAATATTTTTTTAGTTACTTTGGAAAAAAAAATTTTTTTTAGTTACTTCGGAAAAAAAAATATTTTTTTAGTTTCTTTGGAAAAAAAAAAAATTTTTTAGTTACTTTGGAAAAAAAAATATTTTTTTAGTTTCTTTGGAAAAAAAAATATTTTTTTAGTTACTTTGGAAAAAAAATATTTTTTTAGTTTCTTTGGAAAAAAAAATATTTTTTTAGTTACTTTGGAAAAAAAAATATTTTTTTAGTTACTTTGGAAAAAAAAATATTTTTTTAGTTTCTTTGGAAAAAAAAATATTTTTTTAGTTACTTTGGAAAAAAAATAATTTTTTAGTTACTTTGGAAAAAAAAATATTTTTTTAGTTACTTTGGAAAAAAAAATATTTTTTTAGTTACTTTGGAAAAAAAAAATTTTTTTAGTTACTTTGGAAAAAAAAATATTTTTTTAGTTACTTTGGAAAAAAAAATATTTTTTTAGTTACTTTGGAAAAAAAAAATATTTTTTAGTTACTTTGGAAAAAAAAATATTTTTTTAGTTACTTTGGAAAAAAAAATATTTTTTTAGTTACTTTGGAAAAAAAAATATTTTTTTAGTTACTTTGGAAAAAAAAAATTTTTTTTAGTTACTTCGGAAAAAAAAATATTTTTTTAGTTTCTTTGGAAAAAAAAAAATTTTTTTAGTTACTTTGGAAAAAAAAATATTTTTTTAGTTTCTTTGGAAAAAAAAATATTTTTTTAGTTACTTTGGAAAAAAAATATTTTTTTAGTTTCTTTGGAAAAAAAAATATTTTTTTAGTTACTTTGGAAAAAAAAATATTTTTTTAGTTACTTTGGAAAAAAAAATATTTTTTTAGTTTCTTTGGAAAAAAAAATATTTTTTTAGTTACTTTGGAAAAAAAATAATTTTTTAGTTACTTTGGAAAAAAAAATATTTTTTTAGTTACTTTGGAAAAAAAAATATTTTTGTAGTTACTTTGGAAAAAAAAAATTTTTTTAGTTACTTTGGAAAAAAAAATATTTTTTTAGTTACTTTGGAAAAAAAAATATTTTTTTAGTTACTTTGGAAAAAAAAAATATTTTTTAGTTACTTTGGAAAAAAAAATATTTTTTTAGTTACTTTGGAAAAAAAAATATTTTTTTAGTTACTTTGGAAAAAAAAATATTTTTTTAGTTACTTTGGAAAAAAAAAATTTTTTTAGTTACTTCGGAAAAAAAAATATTTTTTTAGTTTCTTTGGAAAAAAAAAAAAATTTTTAGTTACTTTGGAAAAAAAAATATTTTTTTAGTTTCTTTGGAAAAAAAAATATTTTTTTAGTTACTTTGGAAAAAAAATATTTTTTTAGTTACTTTGGAAAAAAAAATATTTTTTTAGTTACTTTGGAAAAAAAAAAATTTTTTTAGTTACTTTGGAAAAAAAATATTTTTTTAGTTACTTTGGAAAAAAAAATATTTTTTTAGTTACTTTGGAAAAAAAAATATTTTTTTAGTTACTTTGGAAAAAAAAAATATTTTTTAGTTACTTTGGAAAAAAAAATATTTTTTTAGTTACTTTGGAAAAAAAAATATTTTTTTAGTTACTTTGGAAAAAAAAATATTTTTTTAGTTACTTTGGAAAAAAAAATTTTTTTTAGTTACTTCGGAAAAAAATATATTTTTTTAGTTTCTTTGGAAAAAAAAAAAAATTTTTAGTTACTTTGGAAAAAAAAATATTTTTTAGTTACTTTGGAAAAAAAAATTTTTTTTTAGTTACTTTGGAAAAAAAAATATTTTTTTAGTTTCTTTGGGAAAAAAAATATTTTTTTAGTTACTTTGGAAAAAAAAATATTTTTTTAGTTACTTTGGAAAAAAAAATATTTTTTTAGTTACTTTGGAAAAAAATATATTTTTTTAGTTACTTTGGAAAAAAAATATTTTTTTAGTTACTTTGGAAAAAAAAATATTTTTTTAGTTTCTTTGGAAAAAAAATATTTTTTTAGTTACTTTGGAAAAAAAAATTTTTTTATTTACTTTGGAAAAAAAAATATTTTTTTAGTTTCTTTGGAAAAAAAATATTTTTTTAGTTACTTTGGAAAAAAAAATATTTTTTTAGTTTCTTTGGAAAAAAAAATATTTTTTTAGTTTCTTTGGAAAAAAAAAAATTTTTTTAGTTACTTTGGAAAAAAAAATATTTTTTTAGTTTCTTTGGAAAAAAAAATATTTTTTTAGTTACTTTGGAAAAAAATATATTTTTTTAGTTACTTTGGAAAAAAAAATATTTTTTTAGTTACTTTGGAAAAAAAAATATTTTTTTAGTTACTTTGGAAAAAAAATATTTTTTTAGTTACTTTGGAAAAAAAAATATTTTTTTAGTTACTTTGGAAAAAAAAATATTTTTTTAGTTACTTTGGAAAAAAAAAATATTTTTTAGTTACTTTGGAAAAAAAAATATTTTTTTAGTTACTTTGGAAAAAAAAATATTTTTTTAGTTACTTTGGAAAAAAAAAATTTTTTTTAGTTACTTTGGAAAAAAAAATATTTTTTTAGTTACTTTGGAAAAAAAAATATTTTTTTAGTTTCTTTGGAAAAAAAAAAAAATTTTTAGTTACTTTGGAAAAAAAAATATTTTTTTAGTTACTTTGGAAAAAAAAATATTTTTTTAGTTACTTTGGAAAAAAAAATATTTTTTTAGTTACTTTGGAAAAAAAATATTTTTTTAGTTACTTTGGAAAAAAAATATTTTTTTAGTTACTTTGGAAAAAAAATATTTTTTTAGTTTCTTTGGAAAAAAAAATATTTTTTTAGTTACTTTGGAAAAAAAAATATTTTTTTAGTTTCTTTGGAAAAAAAAATATTTTTTTAGTTACTTTGGAAAAAAAAATATTTTTTTAGTTACTTTGGAAAAAAAAATATTTTTTTAGTTACTTTGGAAAAAAAAATATTTTTTTAGTTACTTTGGAAAAAAAATATTTTTTTAGTTACTTTGGAAAAAAAAATATTTTTTTAGTTACTTTGGAAAAAAAAATATTTTTTTAGTTACTTTGGAAAAAAAAAATATTTTTTAGTTACTTTGGAAAAAAAAATATTTTTTTAGTTACTTTGGAAAAAAAAATATTTTTTTAGTTACTTTGGAAAAAAAAATATTTTTTTAGTTACTTTGGAAAAAAATATATTTTTTTAGTTACTTTGGAAAAAAAAATATTTTTTTAGTTTCTTTGGAAAAAAAAAATTTTTTTTAGTTACTTTGGAAAAAAAAATATTTTTTTAGTTACTTTGGAAAAAAAAATATTTTTTTAGTTACTTTGGAAAAAAAAATATTTTTTTAGTTACTTTGGAAAAAAAATATTTTTTTAGTTACTTTGGAAAAAAAATATTTTTTTAGTTACTTTGGAAAAAAAAAATTTTTTTTAGTTACTTTGGAAAAAAAAATATTTTTTTAGTTTCTTTGGAAAAAAAAATATTTTTTTAGTTACTTTTGAAAAAAAAATATTTTTTTAGTTACTTTGGAAAAAAAAATATTTTTTTAGTTACTTTGGAAAAAAAAATATTTTTTTAGTTACTTTGGAAAAAAAATATTTTTTTAGTTACTTTGGAAAAAAAAATATTTTTTTAGTTATTTTGGAAAAAAAAATATTTTTTTAGTTACTTTGGAAAAAAAATATTTTTTTAGTTACTTTGGAAAAAAAAAAATTTTTTTAGTTACTTTGGAAAAAAAAATATTTTTTTAGTTACTTTGGGAAAAAAAATAATTTTTAGTTACTTTGGAAAAAAAAAAATTTTTTTAGTTACTTTGGAAAAAAAAAATTTTTTTTAGTTTCTTTGGAAAAAAAAAAAAAATTTTAGTTACTTTGGAAAAATAAATATTTTTTTAGTTTCTTTGGAAAAAAAAATATTTTTTTAGTTACTTTGGGAAAAAAAATAATTTTTTAGTTACTTTGGAAAAAAAAATATTTTTTTAGTTACTTTGGAAAAAAATATATTTTTTTAGTTACTTTGGAAAAAAAATATTTTTTTAGTTACTTTGGAAAAAAAAATATTTTTTTAGTTACTTTGGAAAAAAAATATTTTTTTAGTTACTTTGGAAAAAAAAATATTTTTTAGTTACTTTGGAAAAAAAATATTTTTTTAGTTACTTTGGAAAAAAAAATATTTTTTTAGTTACTTTGGAAAAAAAAATATTTTTTTAGTTACTTTGGAAAAAAAAATATTTTTTTAGTTACTTTGGAAAAAAAAATATTTTTTTAGTTACTTTGGAAAAAAAAATATTTTTTTAGTTACTTTGGAAAAAAAAATATTTTTTTAGTTACTTTGGAAAAAAAAATTTTTTTTAGTTACTTTGGAAAAAAAAAAAATTTTTTAGTTACTTTGGAAAAAAAAATATTTTTTTAGTTTCTTTGGAAAAAAAAATATTTTTTTAGTTACTTTGGAAAAAAAATATTTTTTTAGTTACTTTGGAAAAAAAAATATTTTTTTAGTTACTTTGGAAAAAAAAATATTTTTTTAGTTACTTTGGAAAAAAAATATTTTTTTAGTTACTTTGGAAAAAAAAATATTTTTTTAGTTACTTTGGAAAAAAAAATATTTTTTTAGTTTCTTTGGAAAAAAAAATTTTTTTTTAGTTACTTTGGAAAAAAAATAATTTTTTAGTTACTTTGGAAAAAAAAATATTTTTTTAGTTACTTTGGAAAAAAAAATATTTTTTTAGTTACTTTGGAAAAAAAAATATTTTTTTAGTTACTTTGGAAAAAAAAATATTTTTTTAGTTACTTTGGAAAAAAAAATATTTTTTTAGTTACTTTGGAAAAAAAAATATTTTTTTAGTTACTTTGGAAAAAAAAATATTTTTTTAGTTACTTTGGAAAAAAAAATATTTTTTTAGTTACTTTGGAAAAAAAAAAATTTTTTTAGTTACTTTGGAAAAAAAAATATTTTTTTAGTTTCTTTGGAAAAAAAAATATTTTTTTAGTTACTTTGAAAAAAAAATATTTTTTTAGTTACTTTGGAAAAAAAAATATTTTTTTAGTTACTTTGGAAAAAAAAATATTTTTTTAGTTACTTTGGAAAAAAAAGATATTTTTTTAGTTTCTTTGGAAAAACAAATATTTTTTTAGTTACTTTGGAAAAAAAAATATTTTTTTAGTTACTTTGGAAAAAAAAATATTTTTTTAATTACTTTGGAAAAAAAAATATTTTTTTAGTTTACTTTGGAAAAAAAGTTACTTTTTTAGTTACTTTGGAAAAAAAGTTACTTTTTTAGTTACTTTGTAAAAAAAGTTACTTTTTTAGTTACTTTGGAAAAAAAATATATTTTTTTAGTTACTTTGGAAAAAAAAATATTTTTTTAGTTACTTTGGAAAAAAAAATATTTTTTTAGTTTCTTTGGAAAAAAAAATTTTTTTTAGTTACTTTGGAAAAAAAAATATTTGTTTAGTTACTTTGGAAAAAAAAATATTTTTTTAGTTACTTTGGAAAAAAAAATATTTTTTTAGTTACTTTGGAAAAAAAATATTTTTTTAGTTACTTTGGAAAAAAAATATTTTTTTAGTTACTTTGGAAAAAAAAAATTTTTTTTAGTTACTTTGGAAAAAAAAATATTTTTTTAGTTTCTTTGGAAAAAAAAATATTTTTTTAGTTACTTTTGAAAAAAAAATATTTTTTTAGTTACTTTGGAAAAAAAAATATTTTTTTAGTTACTTTGGAAAAAAAAATATTTTTTTAGTTACTTTGGAAAAAAAATATTTTTTTAGTTACTTTGGAAAAAAAAATATTTTTTTAGTTATTTTGGAAAAAAAAATATTTTTTTAGTTACTTTGGAAAAAAAATATTTTTTTAGTTACTTTGGAAAAAAAAATATTTTTTTAGTTACTTTGGAAAAAAAAATATTTTTTTAGTTACTTTGGGAAAAAAAATAATTTTTTAGTTACTTTGGAAAAAAAAATTTTTTTTTAGTTACTTTGGAAAAAAAATTTTTTTTTTAGTTTCTTTGGAAAAAAAAAAAATTTTTTAGTTACTTTGGAAAAAAAAATATTTTTTTAGTTTCTTTGGAAAAAAAATATTTTTTTAGTTACTTTGGGAAAAAAAATAATTTTTTAGTTACTTTGGAAAAAAAAATATTTTTTTAGTTACTTTGGAAAAAAATATATTTTTTTAGTTACTTTGGAAAAAAAATATTTTTTTAGTTACTTTGGAAAAAAAAATATTTTTTTAGTTACTTTGGAAAAAAAATATTTTTTTAGTTACTTTGGAAAAAAAAATATTTTTTAGTTACTTTGGAAAAAAAATATTTTTTTAGTTACTTTGGAAAAAAAAATATTTTTTTAGTTACTTTGGAAAAAAAAATATTTTTTTAGTTACTTTGGAAAAAAATATATTTTTTTAGTTACTTTGGAAAAAAAAATATTTTTTTAGTTACTTTGGAAAAAAAAATTTTTTTTAGTTACTTTGGAAAAAAAAAAAATTTTTTAGTTACTTTGGAAAAAAAAATATTTTTTTAGTTTCTTTGGAAAAAAAAATATTTTTTTAGTTACTTTGGAAAAAAAATATTTTTTTAGTTACTTTGGAAAAAAAAATATTTTTTTAGTTACTTTGGAAAAAAAAATATTTTTTTAGTTACTTTGGAAAAAAAATATTTTTTTAGTTACTTTGGAAAAAAAAATATTTTTTTAGTTACTTTGGAAAAAAAAATATTTTTTTAGTTTCTTTGGAAAAAAAAAATTTTTTTTAGTTACTTTGGAAAAAAAATAATTTTTTAGTTACTTTGGAAAAAAAAATATTTTTTTAGTTACTTTGGAAAAAAAAATATTTTTTTAGTTACTTTGGAAAAAAAAATATTTTTTTAGTTACTTTGGAAAAAAAAATATTTTTTTAGTTACTTTGGAAAAAAAAATATTTTTTTAGTTACTTTGGAAAAAAAAATATTTTTTTAGTTACTTTGGAAAAAAAAATATTTTTTTAGTTACTTTGGAAAAAAAAATATTTTTTTAGTTACTTTGGAAAAAAAAAAAATTTTTTAGTTACTTTGGAAAAAAAAATATTTTTTTAGTTTCTTTGGAAAAAAAAATATTTTTTTAGTTACTTTGAAAAAAAAATATTTTTTTAGTTACTTTGGAAAAAAAAATATTTTTTTAGTTACTTTGGAAAAAAAAATATTTTTTTAGTTACTTTGGAAAAAAAAGATATTTTTTTAGTTTCTTTGGAAAAACAAATATTTTTTTAGTTACTTTGGAAAAAAAAATATTTTTTTAGTTACTTTGGAAAAAAAAATATTTTTTTAATTACTTTGGAAAAAAAAATATTTTTTTAGTTACTTTGGAAAAAAAGTTACTTTTTTAGTTACTTTGGAAAAAAAGTTACTTTTTTAGTTACTTTGTAAAAAAAGTTACTTTTTTAGTTACTTTGGAAAAAAAATATATTTTTTTAGTTACTTTGGAAAAAAAAATATTTTTTTAGTTACTTTGGAAAAAAAAATATTTTTTTAGTTTCTTTGGAAAAAAAAATTTTTTTTAGTTACTTTGGAAAAAAAAATATTTGTTTAGTTACTTTGGAAAAAAAAATATTTTTTTAGTTACTTTGGAAAAAAAAATATTTTTTTAGTTACTTTGGAAAAAAAATATTTTTTTAGTTACTTTGGAAAAAAAATATTTTTTTAGTTACTTTGGAAAAAAAAAATTTTTTTTAGTTACTTTGGAAAAAAAAATATTTTTTTAGTTTCTTTGGAAAAAAAAATATTTTTTTAGTTACTTTTGAAAAAAAAATATTTTTTTAGTTACTTTGGAAAAAAAAATATTTTTTTAGTTACTTTGGAAAAAAATATATTTTTTTAGTTACTTTGGAAAAAAAATATTTTTTTAGTTACTTTGGAAAAAAAAATATTTTTTTAGTTATTTTGGAAAAAAAAATATTTTTTTAGTTACTTTGGAAAAAAAATATTTTTTTAGTTACTTTGGAAAAAAAAATATTTTTTTAGTTACTTTGGAAAAAAAAATATTTTTTTAGTTACTTTGGGAAAAAAAATAATTTTTTAGTTACTTTGGAAAAAAAAATTTTTTTTTAGTTACTTTGGAAAAAAAAATTTTTTTTTAGTTTCTTTGGAAAAAAAAAATTTTTTAGTTACTTTGGAAAAAAAAATATTTTTTTAGTTTCTTTGGAAAAAAAAATATTTTTTTAGTTACTTTGGGAAAAAAAATAATTTTTTAGTTACTTTGGAAAAAAAAATATTTTTTTAGTTACTTTGGAAAAAAAAATATTTTTTTAGTTACTTTGGAAAAAAAATATTTTTTTAGTTACTTTGGAAAAAAAAATATTTTTTTAGTTACTTTGGAAAAAAAATATTTTTTTAGTTACTTTGGAAAAAAAAAATATTTTTTAGTTACTTTGGAAAAAAAAAATTTTTTTTAGTTACTTTGGGAAAAAAAAAAATTTTTTAGTTACTTTGGAAAAAAAAATATTTTTTTAGTTACTTTGGAAAAAAAAAAATTTTTTTAGTTACTTTGGAAAAAAAAAATATTTTTTAGTTACTTTGGAAAAAAAAAATTTTTTTTAGTTACTTTGGAAAAAAAAATATTTTTTTAGTTACTTTGGAAAAAAAATATTTTTTTAGTTACTTTGGAAAAAAAAATATTTTTTTAGTTACTTTGGAAAAAAAAATATTTTTTTAGTTACTTTGGAAAAAAAAATTTTTTTTAGTTACTTTGGAAAAAAAAAAATTTTTTTAGTTACTTTGGAAAAAAAAATATTTTTTTAGTTTCTTTGGAAAAAAAAATATTTTTTTAGTTACTTTGGAAAAAAAATATTTTTTTAGTTACTTTGGAAAAAAAAATATTTTTTTAGTTACTTTGGAAAAAAAAATATTTTTTTTAGTTACTTTGGAAAAAAAATATTGTTTTAGTTACTTTGGAAAAAAAATATTTTTTTAGTTACTTTGGAAAAAAAAATATTTTTTTAGTTTCTTTGGAAAAAAAAAATTTTTTTTAGTTACTTTGGAAAAAAAAATTTTTTTTAGTTACTTTGGAAAAAAAATTATTTTTTTAGTTACTTTGGAAAAAAAAATATTTTTTTAGTTACTTTGGAAAAAAAAATATTTTTTTAGTTACTTTGGAAAAAAAAATATTTTTTTAGTTACTTTGGAAAAAAAAATATTTTTTTAGTTACTTTGGAAAAAAAAATATTTTTTTAATTACTTTGGAAAAAAAAATATTTTTTTAGTTACTTTGGAAAAAAAAATTTTTTTTTAGTTACTTTGGAAAAAAAAATATTTTTTTAGTTACTTTGGAAAAAAAAATATTTTTTTAGTTTCTTTGGAAAAAAAAATATTTTTTTAGTTACTTTGAAAAAAAAATATTTTTTTAGTTACTTTGGAAAAAAAAATATTTTTTTAGTTACTTTGGAAAAAAAATATATTTTTTTAGTTACTTTGGAAAAAAAAGATATTTTTTTAGTTTCTTTGGAAAAACAAATATTTTTTTAGTTACTTTGGAAAAAAAATATTTTTTTAGTTACTTTGGAAAAAAAAATATTTTTTTAATTACTTTGGAAAAAAAAATATTTTTTTAGTTACTTTGGAAAAAAAGTTACTTTTTTAGTTACTTTGGAAAAAAAGTTACTTTTTTAGTTACTTTGTAAAAAAAGTTACTTTTTTAGTTACTTTGGAAAAAAAATATATTTTTTTAGTTACTTTGGAAAAAAAGTTACTTTTTTAGTTACTTTGGAAAAAAAAAATATTTTTTTAGTTACTTTGGAAAAAAAAATATTTTTTTAGTTACTTTGGAAAAAAAATATATTTTTAGTTACTTTGGAAAAAAAAATATTTTTTTAGTTACTTTGGAAAAAAAAATATTGTTTTAGTTACTTTGGAAAAAAAAATATTTTTTTAGTTACTTTGGAAAAAAAAATATTTTTTTAGTTACTTTGGAAAAAAAAATATTTTTTTAGTTACTTTGGAAAAAAAATATTTTTTTAGTTACTTTGGAAAAAAAATATTTTTTTAGTTACTTTGGAAAAAAAATATTTTTTTAGTTACTTTGGAAAAAAAAATATTTTTTTAGTTACTTTGGAAAAAAAAATATTTTTTTAGTTACTTTGGGAAAAAAAAAAAAATTTTAGTTACTTTGGAAAAAAAATTTTTTTTTTAGTTTCTTTGGAAAAAAAAATTTTTTTTTAGTTACTTTGGAAAAAAAATTTTTTTTTTAGTTACTTTGGAAAAAAAAAATTTTTTTTAGTTTCTTTGGAAAAAAAAAATTTTTTAGTTACTTTGGAAAAAAAATATTTTTTTAGTTTCTTTGGAAAAAAAAATATTTTTTTAGTTACTTTGGAAAAAAAATAATTTTTTAGTTACTTTGGAAAAAAAAATATTTTTTTAGTTACTTTGGAAAAAAAAATATTTTTTTAGTTACTTTGGAAAAAAAATATTTTTTTAGTTACTTTGGAAAAAAAAATATTTTTTTAGTTACTTTGGAAAAAAAAATATTTTTTTAGTTACTTTGGAAAAAAAAATATTTTTTAGTTACTTTGGAAAAAAAAATATTTTTTTAGTTACTTTGGAAAAAAAAATATTTTTTTAGTTACTTTGGAAAAAAAATATTTTTTTAGTTACTTTGGAAAAAAAAATATTTTTTTAGTTACTTTGGAAAAAAAAATATTTTTTTAGTTACTTTGGAAAAAAAATATTTTTTTAGTTACTTTGGAAAAAAAAATATTTTTTTAGTTACTTTGGAAAAAAAAATATTTTTTTAGTTTCTTTGGAAAAAAAAAATTTTTTTTAGTTACTTTGGAAAAAAAATAATTTTTTAGTTACTTTGGAAAAAAAAATATTTTTTTAGTTACTTTGGAAAAAAAAATATTTTTTTAGTTACTTTGGAAAAAAAAATATTTTTTTAGTTACTTTGGAAAAAAAAATATTTTTTTAGTTACTTTGGAAAAAAAAATATTTTTTTAGTTACTTTGGAAAAAAAAATATTTTTTTAGTTACTTTGGAAAAAAAAATATTTTTTTAGTTACTTTGGAAAAAAAAATATTTTTTTAGTTACTTTGGAAAAAAAAAAATTTTTTTAGTTACTTTGGAAAAAAAAATATTTTTTTAGTTTCTTTGGAAAAAAAAATATTTTTTTAGTTACTTTGAAAAAAAAATATTTTTTTAGTTACTTTGGAAAAAAAAATATTTTTTTAGTTACTTTGGAAAAAAAAATATTTTTTTAGTTACTTTGGAAAAAAAAGATATTTTTTTAGTTTCTTTGGAAAAACAAATATTTTTTTAGTTACTTTGGAAAAAAAAATATTTTTTTAGTTACTTTGGAAAAAAAAATATTTTTTTAATTACTTTGGAAAAAAAAATATTTTTTTAGTTACTTTGGAAAAAAAGTTACTTTTTTAGTTACTTTGTAAAAAAAGTTACTTTTTTAGTTACTTTGTAAAAAAAGTTACTTTTTTAGTTACTTTGGAAAAAAAATATATTTTTTTAGTTACTTTGGAAAAAAAAATATTTTTTTAGTTACTTTGGAAAAAAAAATATTTTTTTAGTTTCTTTGGAAAAAAAAATTTTTTTTAGTTACTTTGGAAAAAAAAATATTTGTTTAGTTACTTTGGAAAAAAAAATATTTTTTTAGTTACTTTGGAAAAAAAAATATTTTTTTAGTTACTTTGGAAAAAAAATATTTTTTTAGTTACTTTGGAAAAAAAATATTTTTTTAGTTACTTTGGAAAAAAAAAATTTTTTTTAGTTACTTTGGAAAAAAAAATATTTTTTTAGTTTCTTTGGAAAAAAAAATATTTCTTTAGTTACTTTTGAAAAAAAAATATTTTTTTAGTTACTTTGGAAAAAAAAATATTTTTTTAGTTACTTTGGAAAAAAATATATTTTTTTAGTTACTTTGGAAAAAAAATATTTTTTTAGTTACTTTGGAAAAAAAAATATTTTTTTAGTTATTTTGGAAAAAAAAATATTTTTTTAGTTACTTTGGAAAAAAAATATTTTTTTAGTTACTTTGGAAAAAAAAATATTTTTTTAGTTACTTTGGAAAAAAAAATATTTTTTTAGTTACTTTGGGAAAAAAAATAATTTTTTAGTTACTTTGGAAAAAAAAATTTTTTTTTAGTTACTTTGGAAAAAAAAATTTTTTTTTAGTTTCTTTGGAAAAAAAAAATTTTTTAGTTACTTTGGAAAAAAAAATATTTTTTTAGTTTCTTTGGAAAAAAAAATATTTTTTTAGTTACTTTGGGAAAAAAAATAATTTTTTAGTTACTTTGGAAAAAAAAATATTTTTTTAGTTACTTTGGAAAAAAAAATATTTTTTTAGTTACTTTGGAAAAAAAATATTTTTTTAGTTACTTTGGAAAAAAAAATATTTTTTTAGTTACTTTGGAAAAAAAATATTTTTTTAGTTACTTTGGAAAAAAAAAATATTTTTTAGTTACTTTGGAAAAAAAAAAATTTTTTTAGTTACTTTGGGAAAAAAAAAAATTTTTTAGTTACTTTGGAAAAAAAAATATTTTTTTAGTTACTTTGGAAAAAAAAAAATTTTTTTAGTTACTTTGGAAAAAAAAAATATTTTTTAGTTACTTTGGAAAAAAAAAATTTTTTTTAGTTACTTTGGAAAAAAAAATATTTTTTTAGTTACTTTGGAAAAAAAATATTTTTTTAGTTACTTTGGAAAAAAAAATATTTTTTTAGTTACTTTGGAAAAAAAAATATTTTTTTAGTTACTTTGGAAAAAAAATATTTTTTTAGTTACTTTGGAAAAAAAAATATTTTTTTAGTTACTTTGGAAAAAAAAATATTTTTTTAGTTTCTTTGGAAAAAAAAATATTTTTTTAGTTACTTTGGAAAAAAAATATTTTTTTAGTTACTTTGGAAAAAAAAATATTTTTTTAGTTACTTTGGAAAAAAAAATATTTTTTTTAGTTACTTTGGAAAAAAAATATTGTTTTAGTTACTTTGGAAAAAAAATATTTTTTTAGTTACTTTGGAAAAAAAAATATTTTTTTAGTTTCTTTGGAAAAAAAAATTTTTTTTTAGTTACTTTGGAAAAAAAAAATTTTTTTAGTTACTTTGGAAAAAAAATTATTTTTTTAGTTACTTTGGAAAAAAAAATATTTTTTTAGTTACTTTGGAAAAAAAAATATTTTTTTAGTTACTTTGGAAAAAAAAATATTTTTTTAGTTACTTTGGAAAAAAAAATATTTTTTTAGTTACTTTGGAAAAAAAAATATTTTTTTAATTACTTTGGAAAAAAAAATATTTTTTTAGTTACTTTGGAAAAAAAAATTTTTTTTTAGTTACTTTGGAAAAAAAAATATTTTTTTAGTTACTTTGGAAAAAAAAATATTTTTTTAGTTTCTTTGGAAAAAAAAATATTTTTTTAGTTACTTTGAAAAAAAAATATTTTTTTAGTTACTTTGGAAAAAAAAATATTTTTTTAGTTACTTTGGAAAAAAAATATATTTTTTTAGTTACTTTGGAAAAAAAAGATATTTTTTTAGTTTCTTTGGAAAAACAAATATTTTTTTAGTTACTTTGGAAAAAAAATATTTTTTTAGTTACTTTGGAAAAAAAAATATTTTTTTAATTACTTTGGAAAAAAAAATATTTTTTTAGTTACTTTGGAAAAAAAGTTACTTTTTTAGTTACTTTGGAAAAAAAGTTACTTTTTTAGTTACTTTGTAAAAAAAGTTACTTTTTTAGTTACTTTGGAAAAAAAATATATTTTTTTAGTTACTTTGGAAAAAAAGTTACTTTTTTAGTTACTTTGGAAAAAAAAAATATTTTTTTAGTTACTTTGGAAAAAAAAATATTTTTTTAGTTACTTTGGAAAAAAAATATATTTTTAGTTACTTTGGAAAAAAAAATATTTTTTTAGTTACTTTGGAAAAAAAAATATTGTTTTAGTTACTTTGGAAAAAAAAATATTTTTTTAGTTACTTTGGAAAAAAAAATATTTTTTTAGTTACTTTGGAAAAAAAAATATTTTTTTAGTTACTTTGGAAAAAAAATATTTTTTTAGTTACTTTGGAAAAAAAATATTTTTTTAGTTACTTTGGAAAAAAAATATTTTTTTAGTTACTTTGGAAAAAAATATATTTTTTTAGTTACTTTGGAAAAAAAAATATTTTTTTAGTTACTTTGGGAAAAAAAAAAAAATTTTAGTTACTTTGGAAAAAAAATTTTTTTTTTAGTTTCTTTGGAAAAAAAAATTTTTTTTTAGTTACTTTGGAAAAAAAAATTTTTTTTTAGTTACTTTGGAAAAAAAAAATTTTTTTTTAGTTTCTTTGGAAAAAAAAAATTTTTTAGTTACTTTGGAAAAAAAATATTTTTTTAGTTTCTTTGGAAAAAAAAATATTTTTTTAGTTACTTTGGAAAAAAAATAATTTTTTAGTTACTTTGGAAAAAAAAATATTTTTTTAGTTACTTTGGAAAAAAAATATTTTTTTAGTTACTTTGGAAAAAAAATATTTTTTTAGTTACTTTGGAAAAAAAAATATTTTTTTAGTTACTTTGGAAAAAAAAATATTTTTTTAGTTACTTTGGAAAAAAAAATATTTTTTAGTTACTTTGGAAAAAAAAATATTTTTTTAGTTACTTTGGAAAAAAAAATATTTTTTTAGTTACTTTGGAAAAAAAATATTTTTTTAGTTACTTTGGAAAAAAAAATATTTTTTTAGTTACTTTGGAAAAAAAAATATTTTTTTAGTTACTTTGGAAAAAAAAATTTTTTTTAGTTACTTCGGAAAAAAAAATATTTTTTTAGTTTCTTTGGAAAAAAAAAATTTTTTTTAGTTACTTTGGAAAAAAAAATATTTTTTTAGTTTCTTTGGAAAAAAAAATATTTTTTTAGTTACTTTGGAAAAAAAATATTTTTTTAGTTTCTTTGGAAAAAAAAATATTTTTTTAGTTACTTTGGAAAAAAAAATATTTTTTTAGTTACTTTGGAAAAAAAATATTTTTTTAGTTTCTTTGGAAAAAAAAATATTTTTTTAGTTTCTTTGGAAAAAAAAATATTTTTTTAGTTACTTTGGAAAAAAATATATTTTTTTAGTTACTTTGGAAAAAAAAAATATTTTTTAGTTACTTTGGAAAAAAAAATATTTTTTTAGTTACTTTGGAAAAAAAAATATTTTTTTAGTTACTTTGGAAAAAAAAATATTTTTTTAGTTACTTTGGAAAAAAAAATTTTTTTTAGTTACTTCGGAAAAAAAAATATTTTTTCAGTTTCTTTGGAAAAAAAAAAAATTTTTTAGTTACTTTGGAAAAAAAAATATTTTTTTAGTTTCTTTGGAAAAAAAAATATTTTTTTAGTTACTTTGGAAAAAAAAAATTTTTTTAGTTACTTTGGAAAAAAAAATATTTTTTTAGTTACTTTGGAAAAAAAAATATTTTTTTAGTTACTTTGGAAAAAAAATATTTTTTTAGTTACTTTGGAAAAAAAAATATTTTTTTAGTTACTTTGGAAAAAAAAATATTTTTTTAGTTACTTTGGAAAAAAAAAATATTTTTTAGTTACTTTGGAAAAAAAAATATTTTTTTAGTTACTTTGGAGAAAAAAAATATTTTTTTAGTTACTTTGGAAAAAAAAATATTTTTTTAGTTACTTTGGAAAAAAAAATTTTTTTTAGTTACTTCGGAAAAAAAAATATTTTTTTAGTTTCTTTGGAAAAAAAAAAATTTTTTAGTTACTTTGGAAAAAAAAATATTTTTTAGTTACTTTGGAAAAAAATTTTTTTTTTTAGTTACTTTGGAAAAAAAAATATTTTTTTAGTTTCTTTGGGAAAAAAAATATTTTTTTAGTTACTTTGGAAAAAAAATATTTTTTTAGTTACTTTGGAAAAAAAAATATTTTTTTAGTTACTTTGGAAAAAAAATTTTTTTTATTTACTTTGGAAAAAAAAATATTTTTTTAGTTTCTTTGGAAAAAAAAATATTTTTTTAGTTACTTTGGAAAAAAAAATATTTTTTTAGTTTCTTTGGAAAAAAAAATATTTTTTTAGTTTCTTTGGAAAAAAAAAAATTTTTTTAGTTACTTTGGAAAAAAAAATATTTTTTTAGTTTCTTTGGAAAAAAAAATATTTTTTTAGTTACTTTGGAAAAAAAAATATTTTTTTAGTTACTTTGGAAAAAAAAAATATTTTTTAGTTACTTTGGAAAAAAAAATATTTTTTTAGTTACTTTGGAAAAAAAAAATTTTTTTAGTTACTTTGGAAAAAAAAAATTTTTTTTAGTTACTTTGGAAAAAAAAATATTTTTTTAGTTACTTTGGAAAAAAAAATATTTTTTTAGTTTCTTTGGAAAAAAAAAATTTTTTTTAGTTACTTTGGAAAAAAAAATATTTTTTTAGTTACTTTGGAAAAAAAAATATTTTTTTAGTTACTTTGGAAAAAAAAATATTTTTTTAGTTACTTTGGAAAAAAAATATTTTTTTAGTTACTTTGGAAAAAAAATATTTTTTTAGTTACTTTGGAAAAAAAATATTTTTTTAGTTTCTTTGGAAAAAAAAATATTTTTTTAGTTACTTTGGAAAAAAAAATATTTTTTTAGTTTCTTTGGAAAAAAAAATATTTTTTTAGTTACTTTGGAAAAAAAAATATTTTTTTAGTTACTTTGGAAAAAAAATTATTTTTTTAGTTACTTTGGAAAAAAAAATATTTTTTTAGTTACTTTGGAAAAAAAAAATATTTTTTAGTTACTTTGGAAAAAAAAATATTTTTTTAGTTACTTTGGAAAAAAAAATATTTTTTTAGTTACTTTGGAAAAAAAATATTTTTTTAGTTACTTTGGAAAAAAAAATATTTTTTTAGTTACTTTGGAAAAAAAAATATTTTTTTAGTTACTTTGGAAAAAAAAAATATTTTTTAGTTACTTTGGAAAAAAAAATATTTTTTTAGTTACTTTGGAAAAAAAAATATTTTTTTAGTTACTTTGGAAAAAAAAATATTTTTTTAGTTACTTTGGAAAAAAAAATATTTTTTTAGTTACTTTGGAAAAAAAAATATTTTTTTAGTTTCTTTGGAAAAAAAAAATTTTTTTTAGTTACTTTGGAAAAAAAAATTTTTTTTTAGTTACTTTGGAAAAAAAAATATTTTTTTAGTTACTTTGGAAAAAAAAATATTTTTTTAGTTACTTTGGAAAAAAAATATTTTTTTAGTTACTTTGGAAAAAAAATATTTTTTTAGTTACTTTGGAAAAAAAAAATTGTTTTAGTTACTTTGGAAAAAAAATATTTTTTTAGTTTCTTTTGAAAAAAAAATATTTTTTTAGTTACTTTTGAAAAAAAAATATTTTTTTAGTTACTTTGGAAAAAAAAATATTTTTTTAGTTACTTTGGAAAAAAAAATATTTTTTTAGTAACTTTGGAAAAAAAATATTTTTTTAGTTACTTTGGAAAAAAAAATATTTTTTTAGTTATTTTGGAAAAAAAAATATTTTTTTAGTTACTTTGGAAAAAAAATATTTTTTTAGTTACTTTGGAAAAAAAAATATTTTTTTAGTTACTTTGGAAAAAAAATATTTTTTTAGTTACTTTGGGAAAAAAAATAATTTTTTAGTTACTTTGGAAAAAAAAATTTTTTTTTTAGTTACTTTGGAAAAAAATTTTTTTTTTTAGTTTCTTTGGAAAAAAAAAAAAATTTTAGTTACTTTGGAAAAAAAAATATTTTTTTAGTTTCTTTGGAAAAAAAAATATTTTTTTAGTTACTTTGGGAAAAAAAATAATTTTTTAGTTACTTTGGAAAAAAAAATATTTTTTTAGTTACTTTGGAAAAAAAAATATTTTTTTAGTTACTTTGGAAAAAAAATATTTTTTTAGTTACTTTGGAAAAAAAAATATTTTTTTAGTTACTTTGGAAAAAAAATATTTTTTTAGTTACTTTGGAAAAAAAAAAAATGTTTTAGTTACTTTGGAAAAAAAAATATTTTTTTAGTTACTTTGGAAAAAAAAATATTTTTTTAGTTACTTTGGAAAAAAAAATATTTTTTTAGTTACTTTGGAAAAAAAAATATTTTTTTAGTTACTTTGGAAAAAAAAATATTTTTTTAGTTACTTTGGAAAAAAAAAATTTTTTTAGTTACTTTGGAAAAAAAAATTTTTTTTTAGTTTCTTTGGAAAAAAAAATATTTTTTTAGTTACTTTGGAAAAAAAAAATTTTTTTTAGTTACTTTGGAAAAATTTTTTTTTTTTTAGTTTCTTTGGAAAAAAAAAAAAATTTTTAGTTACTTTGGAAAAAAAAATATTTTTTTAGTTTCTTTGGAAAAAAAAATATTTTTT
Source organism: Melanostigma gelatinosum (assembly GCF_949748355.1). Lineage (NCBI taxonomy): Eukaryota > Metazoa > Chordata > Actinopteri > Perciformes > Zoarcidae > Melanostigma > Melanostigma gelatinosum. Next base: position 20,661 of record NW_027635185.1, on the reverse strand, counting down.
TAGTTACTTTGGGAAAAAAAATAATTTTTTAGTTACTTTGGAAAAAAAAATATTTTTTTAGTTACTTTGGAAAAAAAAATATTTTTTTAGTTACTTTGGAAAAAAAATATTTTTTTAGTTACTTTGGAAAAAAAAATATTTTTTTAGTTACTTTGGAAAAAAAATATTTTTTTAGTTACTTTGGAAAAAAAAAAATTTTTTTAGTTACTTTGGAAAAAAAAATATTTTTTTAGTTACTTTGGAAAAAAAAATATTTTTTTAGTTACTTTGGAAAAAAAAATATTTTTTTAGTTACTTTGGAAAAAAAAATATTTTTTTAGTTACTTTGGAAAAAAAAATATTTTTTTAGTTACTTTGGAAAAAAAAAATTTTTTTAGTTACTTTGGAAAAAAAAAATTTTTTTTAGTTACTTTGGAAAAAAAAATATTTTTTTAGTTTCTTTGGAAAAAAAAATATTTTTTTAGTTACTTTGGAAAAAAAATATTTTTTTAGTTACTTTGGAAAAAAAAATATTTTTTTAGTTACTTTGGAAAAAAAAATATTTTTTTAGTTACTTTGGAAAAAAAATATTTTTTTAGTTACTTTGGAAAAAAAAATATTTTTTTAGTTACTTTGGAAAAAAAAATATTTTTTTAGTTTCTTTGGAAAAAAAAAAATTTTTTTAGTTACTTTGGAAAAAAAAAATTTTTTTAGTTACTTTGGAAAAAAAAATATTTTTTTAGTTACTTTGGAAAAAAAAATATTTTTTAGTTACTTTGGAAAAAAAAATATTTTTTTAGTTACTTTGGAAAAAAAAATATTTTTTTAGTTACTTTGGAAAAAAAAATATTTTTTTAGTTACTTTGGAAAAAAAAATATTTTTTTAGTTACTTTGGAAAAAAAAATATTTTTTTAGTTACTTTGGAAAAAAAAATATTTTTTTAGTTACTTTGGAAAAAAAAATATTTTTTTAGTTACTTTGGAAAAAAAAATATTTTTTTAGTTTCTTTGGAAAAAAAAATATTTTTTTAGTTACTTTGAAAAAAAAATATTTTTTTAGTTACTTTGGAAAAAAAATATTTTTTTAGTTACTTTGGAAAAAAAAATATTTTTTTAGTTACTTTGGAAAAAAAAGATATTTTTTTAGTTTCTTTGGAAAAACAAATATTTTTTTAGTTACTTTGGAAAAAAAAATATTTTTTTAGTTACTTTGGAAAAAAAAATATTTTTTTAATTACTTTGGAAAAAAAAATATTTTTTTAGTTACTTTGGAAAAAAAGTTACTTTTTTAGTTACTTTGGAAAAAAAGTTACTTTTTTAGTTACTTTGTAAAAAAAGTTACTTTTTTAGTTACTTTGGAAAAAAAATATATTTTTTTAGTTACTTTGGAAAAAAAAATATTTTTTTAGTTACTTTGGAAAAAAAAATATTTTTTTAGTTTCTTTGGAAAAAAAAATATTTTTTTAGTTACTTTGGAAAAAAAAATATTTTTTTAGTTACTTTGGAAAAAAAAATATTTTTTTAGTTACTTTGGAAAAAAAAATATTTTTTTAGTTACTTTGGAAAAAAAATATTTTTTAGTTACTTTGGAAAAAAAATATTTTTTTAGTTACTTTGGAAAAAAAAATATTTTTTTAGTTACTTTGGAAAAAAAAATATTTTTTTAGTTACTTTGGAAAAAAATATATTTTTTTAGTTACTTTGGAAAAAAAAATATTTTTTTAGTTACTTTGGAAAAAAAAATTTTTTTTAGTTACTTTGGAAAAAAAAAAAATTTTTTAGTTACTTTGGAAAAAAAAATATTTTTTTAGTTTCTTTGGAAAAAAAAATATTTTTTTAGTTACTTTGGAAAAAAAATATTTTTTTAGTTACTTTGGAAAAAAAAATATTTTTTTAGTTACTTTGGAAAAAAAAATATTTTTTTAGTTACTTTGGAAAAAAAATATTTTTTTAGTTACTTTGGAAAAAAAAATATTTTTTTAGTTACTTTGGAAAAAAAAATATTTTTTTAGTTTCTTTGGAAAAAAAAAATTTTTTTTAGTTACTTTGGAAAAAAAATAATTTTTTAGTTACTTTGGAAAAAAAAATATTTTTTTAGTTACTTTGGAAAAAAAAATATTTTTTTAGTTACTTTGGAAAAAAAAATATTTTTTTAGTTACTTTGGAAAAAAAAATATTTTTTTAGTTACTTTGGAAAAAAAAATATTTTTTTAGTTACTTTGGAAAAAAAAATATTTTTTTAGTTACTTTGGAAAAAAAAATATTTTTTTAGTTACTTTGGAAAAAAAAATATTTTTTTAGTTACTTTGGAAAAAAAAAAAATTTTTTAGTTACTTTGGAAAAAAAAATATTTTTTTAGTTTCTTTGGAAAAAAAAATATTTTTTTAGTTACTTTGAAAAAAAAATATTTTTTTAGTTACTTTGGAAAAAAAAATATTTTTTTAGTTACTTTGGAAAAAAAAATATTTTTTTAGTTACTTTGGAAAAAAAAGATATTTTTTTAGTTTCTTTGGAAAAACAAATATTTTTTTAGTTACTTTGGAAAAAAAAATATTTTTTTAGTTACTTTGGAAAAAAAAATATTTTTTTAATTACTTTGGAAAAAAAAATATTTTTTTAGTTACTTTGGAAAAAAAGTTACTTTTTTAGTTACTTTGGAAAAAAAGTTACTTTTTTAGTTACTTTGTAAAAAAAGTTACTTTTTTAGTTACTTTGGAAAAAAAATATATTTTTTTAGTTACTTTGGAAAAAAAAATATTTTTTTAGTTACTTTGGAAAAAAAAATATTTTTTTAGTTTCTTTGGAAAAAAAAATTTTTTTTAGTTACTTTGGAAAAAAAAATATTTGTTTAGTTACTTTGGAAAAAAAAATATTTTTTTAGTTACTTTGGAAAAAAAAATATTTTTTTAGTTACTTTGGAAAAAAAATATTTTTTTAGTTACTTTGGAAAAAAAATATTTTTTTAGTTACTTTGGAAAAAAAAAATTTTTTTTAGTTACTTTGGAAAAAAAAATATTTTTTTAGTTTCTTTGGAAAAAAAAATATTTTTTTAGTTACTTTTGAAAAAAAAATATTTTTTTAGTTACTTTGGAAAAAAAAATATTTTTTTAGTTACTTTGGAAAAAAATATATTTTTTTAGTTACTTTGGAAAAAAAATATTTTTTTAGTTACTTTGGAAAAAAAAATATTTTTTTAGTTATTTTGGAAAAAAAAATATTTTTTTAGTTACTTTGGAAAAAAAATATTTTTTTAGTTACTTTGGAAAAAAAAATATTTTTTTAGTTACTTTGGAAAAAAAAATATTTTTTTAGTTACTTTGGGAAAAAAAATAATTTTTTAGTTACTTTGGAAAAAAAAATTTTTTTTTAGTTACTTTGGAAAAAAAAATTTTTTTTTAGTTTCTTTGGAAAAAAAAAATTTTTTAGTTACTTTGGAAAAAAAAATATTTTTTTAGTTTCTTTGGAAAAAAAAATATTTTTTTAGTTACTTTGGGAAAAAAAATAATTTTTTAGTTACTTTGGAAAAAAAAATATTTTTTTAGTTACTTTGGAAAAAAAAATATTTTTTTAGTTACTTTGGAAAAAAAATATTTTTTTAGTTACTTTGGAAAAAAAAATATTTTTTTAGTTACTTTGGAAAAAAAATATTTTTTTAGTTACTTTGGAAAAAAAAAATATTTTTTAGTTACTTTGGAAAAAAAAAATTTTTTTTAGTTACTTTGGGAAAAAAAAAAATTTTTTAGTTACTTTGGAAAAAAAAATATTTTTTTAGTTACTTTGGAAAAAAAAAAATTTTTTTAGTTACTTTGGAAAAAAAAAATATTTTTTAGTTACTTTGGAAAAAAAAAATTTTTTTTAGTTACTTTGGAAAAAAAAATATTTTTTTAGTTACTTTGGAAAAAAAATATTTTTTTAGTTACTTTGGAAAAAAAAATATTTTTTTAGTTACTTTGGAAAAAAAAATATTTTTTTAGTTACTTTGGAAAAAAAAATTTTTTTTAGTTACTTTGGAAAAAAAAAAATTTTTTTAGTTACTTTGGAAAAAAAAATATTTTTTTAGTTTCTTTGGAAAAAAAAATATTTTTTTAGTTACTTTGGAAAAAAAATATTTTTTTAGTTACTTTGGAAAAAAAAATATTTTTTTAGTTACTTTGGAAAAAAAAATATTTTTTTTAGTTACTTTGGAAAAAAAATATTGTTTTAGTTACTTTGGAAAAAAAATATTTTTTTAGTTACTTTGGAAAAAAAAATATTTTTTTAGTTTCTTTGGAAAAAAAAAATTTTTTTTAGTTACTTTGGAAAAAAAAATTTTTTTTAGTTACTTTGGAAAAAAAATTATTTTTTTAGTTACTTTGGAAAAAAAAATATTTTTTTAGTTACTTTGGAAAAAAAAATATTTTTTTAGTTACTTTGGAAAAAAAAATATTTTTTTAGTTACTTTGGAAAAAAAAATATTTTTTTAGTTACTTTGGAAAAAAAAATATTTTTTTAATTACTTTGGAAAAAAAAATATTTTTTTAGTTACTTTGGAAAAAAAAATTTTTTTTTAGTTACTTTGGAAAAAAAAATATTTTTTTAGTTACTTTGGAAAAAAAAATATTTTTTTAGTTTCTTTGGAAAAAAAAATATTTTTTTAGTTACTTTGAAAAAAAAATATTTTTTTAGTTACTTTGGAAAAAAAAATATTTTTTTAGTTACTTTGGAAAAAAAATATATTTTTTTAGTTACTTTGGAAAAAAAAGATATTTTTTTAGTTTCTTTGGAAAAACAAATATTTTTTTAGTTACTTTGGAAAAAAAATATTTTTTTAGTTACTTTGGAAAAAAAAATATTTTTTTAATTACTTTGGAAAAAAAAATATTTTTTTAGTTACTTTGGAAAAAAAGTTACTTTTTTAGTTACTTTGGAAAAAAAGTTACTTTTTTAGTTACTTTGTAAAAAAAGTTACTTTTTTAGTTACTTTGGAAAAAAAATATATTTTTTTAGTTACTTTGGAAAAAAAGTTACTTTTTTAGTTACTTTGGAAAAAAAAAATATTTTTTTAGTTACTTTGGAAAAAAAAATATTTTTTTAGTTACTTTGGAAAAAAAATATATTTTTAGTTACTTTGGAAAAAAAAATATTTTTTTAGTTACTTTGGAAAAAAAAATATTGTTTTAGTTACTTTGGAAAAAAAAATATTTTTTTAGTTACTTTGGAAAAAAAAATATTTTTTTAGTTACTTTGGAAAAAAAAATATTTTTTTAGTTACTTTGGAAAAAAAATATTTTTTTAGTTACTTTGGAAAAAAAATATTTTTTTAGTTACTTTGGAAAAAAAATATTTTTTTAGTTACTTTGGAAAAAAAAATATTTTTTTAGTTACTTTGGAAAAAAAAATATTTTTTTAGTTACTTTGGGAAAAAAAAAAAAATTTTAGTTACTTTGGAAAAAAAATTTTTTTTTTAGTTTCTTTGGAAAAAAAAATTTTTTTTTAGTTACTTTGGAAAAAAAATTTTTTTTTTAGTTACTTTGGAAAAAAAAAATTTTTTTTAGTTTCTTTGGAAAAAAAAAATTTTTTAGTTACTTTGGAAAAAAAATATTTTTTTAGTTTCTTTGGAAAAAAAAATATTTTTTTAGTTACTTTGGAAAAAAAATAATTTTTTAGTTACTTTGGAAAAAAAAATATTTTTTTAGTTACTTTGGAAAAAAAAATATTTTTTTAGTTACTTTGGAAAAAAAATATTTTTTTAGTTACTTTGGAAAAAAAAATATTTTTTTAGTTACTTTGGAAAAAAAAATATTTTTTTAGTTACTTTGGAAAAAAAAATATTTTTTAGTTACTTTGGAAAAAAAAATATTTTTTTAGTTACTTTGGAAAAAAAAATATTTTTTTAGTTACTTTGGAAAAAAAATATTTTTTTAGTTACTTTGGAAAAAAAAATATTTTTTTAGTTACTTTGGAAAAAAAAATATTTTTTTAGTTACTTTGGAAAAAAAATATTTTTTTAGTTACTTTGGAAAAAAAAATATTTTTTTAGTTACTTTGGAAAAAAAAATATTTTTTTAGTTTCTTTGGAAAAAAAAAATTTTTTTTAGTTACTTTGGAAAAAAAATAATTTTTTAGTTACTTTGGAAAAAAAAATATTTTTTTAGTTACTTTGGAAAAAAAAATATTTTTTTAGTTACTTTGGAAAAAAAAATATTTTTTTAGTTACTTTGGAAAAAAAAATATTTTTTTAGTTACTTTGGAAAAAAAAATATTTTTTTAGTTACTTTGGAAAAAAAAATATTTTTTTAGTTACTTTGGAAAAAAAAATATTTTTTTAGTTACTTTGGAAAAAAAAATATTTTTTTAGTTACTTTGGAAAAAAAAAAATTTTTTTAGTTACTTTGGAAAAAAAAATATTTTTTTAGTTTCTTTGGAAAAAAAAATATTTTTTTAGTTACTTTGAAAAAAAAATATTTTTTTAGTTACTTTGGAAAAAAAAATATTTTTTTAGTTACTTTGGAAAAAAAAATATTTTTTTAGTTACTTTGGAAAAAAAAGATATTTTTTTAGTTTCTTTGGAAAAACAAATATTTTTTTAGTTACTTTGGAAAAAAAAATATTTTTTTAGTTACTTTGGAAAAAAAAATATTTTTTTAATTACTTTGGAAAAAAAAATATTTTTTTAGTTACTTTGGAAAAAAAGTTACTTTTTTAGTTACTTTGTAAAAAAAGTTACTTTTTTAGTTACTTTGTAAAAAAAGTTACTTTTTTAGTTACTTTGGAAAAAAAATATATTTTTTTAGTTACTTTGGAAAAAAAAATATTTTTTTAGTTACTTTGGAAAAAAAAATATTTTTTTAGTTTCTTTGGAAAAAAAAATTTTTTTTAGTTACTTTGGAAAAAAAAATATTTGTTTAGTTACTTTGGAAAAAAAAATATTTTTTTAGTTACTTTGGAAAAAAAAATATTTTTTTAGTTACTTTGGAAAAAAAATATTTTTTTAGTTACTTTGGAAAAAAAATATTTTTTTAGTTACTTTGGAAAAAAAAAATTTTTTTTAGTTACTTTGGAAAAAAAAATATTTTTTTAGTTTCTTTGGAAAAAAAAATATTTCTTTAGTTACTTTTGAAAAAAAAATATTTTTTTAGTTACTTTGGAAAAAAAAATATTTTTTTAGTTACTTTGGAAAAAAATATATTTTTTTAGTTACTTTGGAAAAAAAATATTTTTTTAGTTACTTTGGAAAAAAAAATATTTTTTTAGTTATTTTGGAAAAAAAAATATTTTTTTAGTTACTTTGGAAAAAAAATATTTTTTTAGTTACTTTGGAAAAAAAAATATTTTTTTAGTTACTTTGGAAAAAAAAATATTTTTTTAGTTACTTTGGGAAAAAAAATAATTTTTTAGTTACTTTGGAAAAAAAAATTTTTTTTTAGTTACTTTGGAAAAAAAAATTTTTTTTTAGTTTCTTTGGAAAAAAAAAATTTTTTAGTTACTTTGGAAAAAAAAATATTTTTTTAGTTTCTTTGGAAAAAAAAATATTTTTTTAGTTACTTTGGGAAAAAAAATAATTTTTTAGTTACTTTGGAAAAAAAAATATTTTTTTAGTTACTTTGGAAAAAAAAATATTTTTTTAGTTACTTTGGAAAAAAAATATTTTTTTAGTTACTTTGGAAAAAAAAATATTTTTTTAGTTACTTTGGAAAAAAAATATTTTTTTAGTTACTTTGGAAAAAAAAAATATTTTTTAGTTACTTTGGAAAAAAAAAAATTTTTTTAGTTACTTTGGGAAAAAAAAAAATTTTTTAGTTACTTTGGAAAAAAAAATATTTTTTTAGTTACTTTGGAAAAAAAAAAATTTTTTTAGTTACTTTGGAAAAAAAAAATATTTTTTAGTTACTTTGGAAAAAAAAAATTTTTTTTAGTTACTTTGGAAAAAAAAATATTTTTTTAGTTACTTTGGAAAAAAAATATTTTTTTAGTTACTTTGGAAAAAAAAATATTTTTTTAGTTACTTTGGAAAAAAAAATATTTTTTTAGTTACTTTGGAAAAAAAATATTTTTTTAGTTACTTTGGAAAAAAAAATATTTTTTTAGTTACTTTGGAAAAAAAAATATTTTTTTAGTTTCTTTGGAAAAAAAAATATTTTTTTAGTTACTTTGGAAAAAAAATATTTTTTTAGTTACTTTGGAAAAAAAAATATTTTTTTAGTTACTTTGGAAAAAAAAATATTTTTTTTAGTTACTTTGGAAAAAAAATATTGTTTTAGTTACTTTGGAAAAAAAATATTTTTTTAGTTACTTTGGAAAAAAAAATATTTTTTTAGTTTCTTTGGAAAAAAAAATTTTTTTTTAGTTACTTTGGAAAAAAAAAATTTTTTTAGTTACTTTGGAAAAAAAATTATTTTTTTAGTTACTTTGGAAAAAAAAATATTTTTTTAGTTACTTTGGAAAAAAAAATATTTTTTTAGTTACTTTGGAAAAAAAAATATTTTTTTAGTTACTTTGGAAAAAAAAATATTTTTTTAGTTACTTTGGAAAAAAAAATATTTTTTTAATTACTTTGGAAAAAAAAATATTTTTTTAGTTACTTTGGAAAAAAAAATTTTTTTTTAGTTACTTTGGAAAAAAAAATATTTTTTTAGTTACTTTGGAAAAAAAAATATTTTTTTAGTTTCTTTGGAAAAAAAAATATTTTTTTAGTTACTTTGAAAAAAAAATATTTTTTTAGTTACTTTGGAAAAAAAAATATTTTTTTAGTTACTTTGGAAAAAAAATATATTTTTTTAGTTACTTTGGAAAAAAAAGATATTTTTTTAGTTTCTTTGGAAAAACAAATATTTTTTTAGTTACTTTGGAAAAAAAATATTTTTTTAGTTACTTTGGAAAAAAAAATATTTTTTTAATTACTTTGGAAAAAAAAATATTTTTTTAGTTACTTTGGAAAAAAAGTTACTTTTTTAGTTACTTTGGAAAAAAAGTTACTTTTTTAGTTACTTTGTAAAAAAAGTTACTTTTTTAGTTACTTTGGAAAAAAAATATATTTTTTTAGTTACTTTGGAAAAAAAGTTACTTTTTTAGTTACTTTGGAAAAAAAAAATATTTTTTTAGTTACTTTGGAAAAAAAAATATTTTTTTAGTTACTTTGGAAAAAAAATATATTTTTAGTTACTTTGGAAAAAAAAATATTTTTTTAGTTACTTTGGAAAAAAAAATATTGTTTTAGTTACTTTGGAAAAAAAAATATTTTTTTAGTTACTTTGGAAAAAAAAATATTTTTTTAGTTACTTTGGAAAAAAAAATATTTTTTTAGTTACTTTGGAAAAAAAATATTTTTTTAGTTACTTTGGAAAAAAAATATTTTTTTAGTTACTTTGGAAAAAAAATATTTTTTTAGTTACTTTGGAAAAAAATATATTTTTTTAGTTACTTTGGAAAAAAAAATATTTTTTTAGTTACTTTGGGAAAAAAAAAAAAATTTTAGTTACTTTGGAAAAAAAATTTTTTTTTTAGTTTCTTTGGAAAAAAAAATTTTTTTTTAGTTACTTTGGAAAAAAAAATTTTTTTTTAGTTACTTTGGAAAAAAAAAATTTTTTTTTAGTTTCTTTGGAAAAAAAAAATTTTTTAGTTACTTTGGAAAAAAAATATTTTTTTAGTTTCTTTGGAAAAAAAAATATTTTTTTAGTTACTTTGGAAAAAAAATAATTTTTTAGTTACTTTGGAAAAAAAAATATTTTTTTAGTTACTTTGGAAAAAAAATATTTTTTTAGTTACTTTGGAAAAAAAATATTTTTTTAGTTACTTTGGAAAAAAAAATATTTTTTTAGTTACTTTGGAAAAAAAAATATTTTTTTAGTTACTTTGGAAAAAAAAATATTTTTTAGTTACTTTGGAAAAAAAAATATTTTTTTAGTTACTTTGGAAAAAAAAATATTTTTTTAGTTACTTTGGAAAAAAAATATTTTTTTAGTTACTTTGGAAAAAAAAATATTTTTTTAGTTACTTTGGAAAAAAAAATATTTTTTTAGTTACTTTGGAAAAAAAAATTTTTTTTAGTTACTTCGGAAAAAAAAATATTTTTTTAGTTTCTTTGGAAAAAAAAAATTTTTTTTAGTTACTTTGGAAAAAAAAATATTTTTTTAGTTTCTTTGGAAAAAAAAATATTTTTTTAGTTACTTTGGAAAAAAAATATTTTTTTAGTTTCTTTGGAAAAAAAAATATTTTTTTAGTTACTTTGGAAAAAAAAATATTTTTTTAGTTACTTTGGAAAAAAAATATTTTTTTAGTTTCTTTGGAAAAAAAAATATTTTTTTAGTTTCTTTGGAAAAAAAAATATTTTTTTAGTTACTTTGGAAAAAAATATATTTTTTTAGTTACTTTGGAAAAAAAAAATATTTTTTAGTTACTTTGGAAAAAAAAATATTTTTTTAGTTACTTTGGAAAAAAAAATATTTTTTTAGTTACTTTGGAAAAAAAAATATTTTTTTAGTTACTTTGGAAAAAAAAATTTTTTTTAGTTACTTCGGAAAAAAAAATATTTTTTCAGTTTCTTTGGAAAAAAAAAAAATTTTTTAGTTACTTTGGAAAAAAAAATATTTTTTTAGTTTCTTTGGAAAAAAAAATATTTTTTTAGTTACTTTGGAAAAAAAAAATTTTTTTAGTTACTTTGGAAAAAAAAATATTTTTTTAGTTACTTTGGAAAAAAAAATATTTTTTTAGTTACTTTGGAAAAAAAATATTTTTTTAGTTACTTTGGAAAAAAAAATATTTTTTTAGTTACTTTGGAAAAAAAAATATTTTTTTAGTTACTTTGGAAAAAAAAAATATTTTTTAGTTACTTTGGAAAAAAAAATATTTTTTTAGTTACTTTGGAGAAAAAAAATATTTTTTTAGTTACTTTGGAAAAAAAAATATTTTTTTAGTTACTTTGGAAAAAAAAATTTTTTTTAGTTACTTCGGAAAAAAAAATATTTTTTTAGTTTCTTTGGAAAAAAAAAAATTTTTTAGTTACTTTGGAAAAAAAAATATTTTTTAGTTACTTTGGAAAAAAATTTTTTTTTTTAGTTACTTTGGAAAAAAAAATATTTTTTTAGTTTCTTTGGGAAAAAAAATATTTTTTTAGTTACTTTGGAAAAAAAATATTTTTTTAGTTACTTTGGAAAAAAAAATATTTTTTTAGTTACTTTGGAAAAAAAATTTTTTTTATTTACTTTGGAAAAAAAAATATTTTTTTAGTTTCTTTGGAAAAAAAAATATTTTTTTAGTTACTTTGGAAAAAAAAATATTTTTTTAGTTTCTTTGGAAAAAAAAATATTTTTTTAGTTTCTTTGGAAAAAAAAAAATTTTTTTAGTTACTTTGGAAAAAAAAATATTTTTTTAGTTTCTTTGGAAAAAAAAATATTTTTTTAGTTACTTTGGAAAAAAAAATATTTTTTTAGTTACTTTGGAAAAAAAAAATATTTTTTAGTTACTTTGGAAAAAAAAATATTTTTTTAGTTACTTTGGAAAAAAAAAATTTTTTTAGTTACTTTGGAAAAAAAAAATTTTTTTTAGTTACTTTGGAAAAAAAAATATTTTTTTAGTTACTTTGGAAAAAAAAATATTTTTTTAGTTTCTTTGGAAAAAAAAAATTTTTTTTAGTTACTTTGGAAAAAAAAATATTTTTTTAGTTACTTTGGAAAAAAAAATATTTTTTTAGTTACTTTGGAAAAAAAAATATTTTTTTAGTTACTTTGGAAAAAAAATATTTTTTTAGTTACTTTGGAAAAAAAATATTTTTTTAGTTACTTTGGAAAAAAAATATTTTTTTAGTTTCTTTGGAAAAAAAAATATTTTTTTAGTTACTTTGGAAAAAAAAATATTTTTTTAGTTTCTTTGGAAAAAAAAATATTTTTTTAGTTACTTTGGAAAAAAAAATATTTTTTTAGTTACTTTGGAAAAAAAATTATTTTTTTAGTTACTTTGGAAAAAAAAATATTTTTTTAGTTACTTTGGAAAAAAAAAATATTTTTTAGTTACTTTGGAAAAAAAAATATTTTTTTAGTTACTTTGGAAAAAAAAATATTTTTTTAGTTACTTTGGAAAAAAAATATTTTTTTAGTTACTTTGGAAAAAAAAATATTTTTTTAGTTACTTTGGAAAAAAAAAATATTTTTTTAGTTACTTTGGAAAAAAAAAATATTTTTTAGTTACTTTGGAAAAAAAAATATTTTTTTAGTTACTTTGGAAAAAAAAATATTTTTTTAGTTACTTTGGAAAAAAAAATATTTTTTTAGTTACTTTGGAAAAAAAAATATTTTTTTAGTTACTTTGGAAAAAAAAATATTTTTTTAGTTTCTTTGGAAAAAAAAAATTTTTTTTAGTTACTTTGGAAAAAAAAATTTTTTTTTAGTTACTTTGGAAAAAAAAATATTTTTTTAGTTACTTTGGAAAAAAAAATATTTTTTTAGTTACTTTGGAAAAAAAATATTTTTTTAGTTACTTTGGAAAAAAAATATTTTTTTAGTTACTTTGGAAAAAAAAAATTGTTTTAGTTACTTTGGAAAAAAAATATTTTTTTAGTTTCTTTTGAAAAAAAAATATTTTTTTAGTTACTTTTGAAAAAAAAATATTTTTTTAGTTACTTTGGAAAAAAAAATATTTTTTTAGTTACTTTGGAAAAAAAAATATTTTTTTAGTAACTTTGGAAAAAAAATATTTTTTTAGTTACTTTGGAAAAAAAAATATTTTTTTAGTTATTTTGGAAAAAAAAATATTTTTTTAGTTACTTTGGAAAAAAAATATTTTTTTAGTTACTTTGGAAAAAAAAATATTTTTTTAGTTACTTTGGAAAAAAAATATTTTTTTAGTTACTTTGGGAAAAAAAATAATTTTTTAGTTACTTTGGAAAAAAAAATTTTTTTTTTAGTTACTTTGGAAAAAAATTTTTTTTTTTAGTTTCTTTGGAAAAAAAAAAAAATTTTAGTTACTTTGGAAAAAAAAATATTTTTTTAGTTTCTTTGGAAAAAAAAATATTTTTTTAGTTACTTTGGGAAAAAAAATAATTTTTTAGTTACTTTGGAAAAAAAAATATTTTTTTAGTTACTTTGGAAAAAAAAATATTTTTTTAGTTACTTTGGAAAAAAAATATTTTTTTAGTTACTTTGGAAAAAAAAATATTTTTTTAGTTACTTTGGAAAAAAAATATTTTTTTAGTTACTTTGGAAAAAAAAAAAATGTTTTAGTTACTTTGGAAAAAAAAATATTTTTTTAGTTACTTTGGAAAAAAAAATATTTTTTTAGTTACTTTGGAAAAAAAAATATTTTTTTAGTTACTTTGGAAAAAAAAATATTTTTTTAGTTACTTTGGAAAAAAAAATATTTTTTTAGTTACTTTGGAAAAAAAAAATTTTTTTAGTTACTTTGGAAAAAAAAATTTTTTTTTAGTTTCTTTGGAAAAAAAAATATTTTTTTAGTTACTTTGGAAAAAAAAAATTTTTTTTAGTTACTTTGGAAAAATTTTTTTTTTTTTAGTTTCTTTGGAAAAAAAAAAAATTTTTAGTTACTTTGGAAAAAAAAATATTTTTTTAGTTTCTTTGGAAAAAAAAATATTTTTTTAGTTACTTTGGGAAAAAAAATAATTTTTTAGTTACTTTGGAAAAAAAAATATTTTTTTAGTTACTTTGGAAAAAAAAATATTTTTTTAGTTACTTTGGAAAAAAAATATTTTTTTAGTTACTTTGGAAAAAAAAATATTTTTTTAGTTACTTTGGAAAAAAAATATTTTTTTAGTTACTTTGGAAAAAAAAAAATTTTTTTAGTTACTTTGGAAAAAAAAATATTTTTTTAGTTACTTTGGAAAAAAAAATATTTTTTTAGTTACTTTGGAAAAAAAAATATTTTTTTAGTTACTTTGGAAAAAAAAATATTTTTTTAGTTACTTTGGAAAAAAAAATATTTTTTTAGTTACTTTGGAAAAAAAAAATTTTTTTAGTTACTTTGGAAAAAAAAAATTTTTTTAGTTACTTTGGAAAAAAAAATATTTTTTTAGTTTCTTTGGAAAAAAAAATATTTTTTTAGTTACTTTGGAAAAAAAATATTTTTTTAGTTACTTTGGAAAAAAAAATATTTTTTTAGTTACTTTGGAAAAAAAAATATTTTTTTAGTTACTTTGGAAAAAAAATATTTTTTTAGTTACTTTGGAAAAAAAAATATTTTTTTAGTTACTTTGGAAAAAAAAATATTTTTTTAGTTTCTTTGGAAAAAAAAAAATTTTTTTAGTTACTTTGGAAAAAAAAAATTTTTTTAGTTACTTTGGAAAAAAAAATATTTTTTTAGTTACTTTGGAAAAAAAAATATTTTTTAGTTACTTTGGAAAAAAAAATATTTTTTTAGTTACTTTGGAAAAAAAAATATTTTTTTAGTTACTTTGGAAAAAAAAATATTTTTTTAGTTACTTTGGAAAAAAAAATATTTTTTTAGTTACTTTGGAAAAAAAAATATTTTTTTAGTTACTTTGGAAAAAAAAATATTTTTTTAGTTACTTTGGAAAAAAAAATATTTTTTTAGTTACTTTGGAAAAAAAAATATTTTTTTAGTTTCTTTGGAAAAAAAAATATTTTTTTAGTTACTTTGAAAAAAAAATATTTTTTTAGTTACTTTGGAAAAAAAATATTTTTTTAGTTACTTTGGAAAAAAAAATATTTTTTTAGTTACTTTGGAAAAAAAAGATATTTTTTTAGTTTCTTTGGAAAAACAAATATTTTTTTAGTTACTTTGGAAAAAAAAATATTTTTTTAGTTACTTTGGAAAAAAAAATATTTTTTTAATTACTTTGGAAAAAAAAATATTTTTTTAGTTACTTTGGAAAAAAAGTTACTTTTTTAGTTACTTTGGAAAAAAAGTTACTTTTTTAGTTACTTTGTAAAAAAAGTTACTTTTTTAGTTACTTTGGAAAAAAAATATATTTTTTAGTTACTTTGGAAAAAAAAATATTTTTTTAGTTACTTTGGAAAAAAAAATATTTTTTTAGTTTCTTTGGAAAAAAAAATATTTTTTAGTTACTTTGGAAAAAAAAAATATTTTTTTAGTTACTTTGGAAAAAAAATATTTTTTTAGTTACTTTGGAAAAAAAAATATTTTTTTAGTTACTTTGGAAAAAAAATATTTTTTTAGTTACTTTGGAAAAAAAATATTTTTTTAGTTACTTTGGAAAAAAAAATTTTTTTTTAGTTACTTTGGAAAAAAAAATATTTTTTTAGTTTCTTTGGAAAAAAAAATATTTTTTTAGTTACTTTTGAAAAAAAAATATTTTTTTAGTTACTTTGGAAAAAAAAATATTTTTTTAGTTACTTTGGAAAAAAAAATATTTTTTTAGTTACTTTGGAAAAAAAAATATTTTTTTAGTTACTTTGGAAAAAAAAATATTTTTTTAGTTATTTTGGAAAAAAAAATATTTTTTTAGTTACTTTGGAAAAAAATATTTTTTTAGTTACTTTGGAAAAAAAAATATTTTTTAGTTACTTTGGAAAAAAAAATATTTTTTTAGTTACTTTGGGAAAAAAAATAATTTTTTAGTTACTTTGGAAAAAAAAATTTTTTTTTAGTTACTTTGGAAAAAAAAATATTTTTTTAGTTTCTTTGGAAAAAAAAATATTTTTTTAGTTACTTTGGGAAAAAAAATAATTTTTTAGTTACTTTGGAAAAAAAAATATTTTTTTAGTTACTTTGGAAAAAAAAATATTTTTTTTAGTTACTTTGGAAAAAAAATATTTTTTTAGTTACTTTGGAAAAAAAAATATTTTTTTAGTTACTTTGGAAAAAAAATATTTTTTTAGTTACTTTGGAAAAAAAAAATATTTTTAGTTACTTTGGAAAAAAAAATATTTTTTTAGTTACTTTGGAAAAAAAAATATTTTTTTAGTTACTTTGGAAAAAAAAATATTTTTTTAGTTACTTTGGAAAAAAAAATATTTTTTTAGTTACTTTGGAAAAAAAACATTTTTTTTAGTTACTTTGGAAAAAAAAAAAATTTTTTAGTTACTTTGGAAAAAAAAAAATTTTTTTAGTTACTTTGGAAAAAAAAATATTTTTTAGTTTCTTTGGAAAAAAAAATATTTTTTTAGTTACTTTGGAAAAAAAAATATTTTTTTAGTTACTTTGGAAAAAAAAATATTTTTTTAGTTACTTTGGAAAAAAAATATTTTTTTAGTTACTTTGGAAAAAAAATATTTTTTTAGTTACTTTGGAAAAAAAATATTTTTTTAGTTACTTTGGAAAAAAAAATATTTTTTTAGTTTCTTTGGAAAAAAAAAATTTTTTAGTTACTTTGGAAAAAAAAAAATTTTTTAGTTACTTTGGAAAAAAAAATATTTTTTTAGTTACTTTGGAAAAAAAAATATTTTTTTAGTTACTTTGGAAAAAAAAATATTTTTTAGTTACTTTGGAAAAAAAAATATTTTTTTAGTTACTTTGGAAAAAAAAAATATTTTTTTAGTTACTTTGGAAAAAAAAATATTTTTTTAGTTACTTTGGAAAAAAAAATATTTTTTTAGTTACTTTGGAAAAAAAATATTTTTTTAGTTACTTTGGAAAAAAAAAAAAATTTTTAGTTACTTTGGAAAAAAAAATATTTTTTTAGTTTCTTTGGAAAAAAAAATATTTTTTTAGTTACTTTGAAAAAAAAATATTTTTTTAGTTACTTTGGAAAAAAAAATATTTTTTTAGTTACTTTGGAAAAAAAAATATTTTTTAGTTACTTTGAAAAAAAAGATATTTTTTTAGTTTCTTTGGAAAACAAATATTTTTTAGTTACTTTGGAAAAAAAATATTTTTTTAGTTACTTTGGAAAAAAAAATATTTTTTTAATTACTTTGGAAAAAAAAATATTTTTTTAGTTACTTTGGAAAAAAAGTTACTTTTTTAGTTACTTTGGAAAAAAAGTTACTTTTTTAGTTACTTTGTAAAAAAAGTTACTTTTTTAGTTACTTTGGAAAAAAAATATATTTTTTTAGTTACTTTGGAAAAAAAGTTACTTTTTTAGTTACTTTGGAAAAAAAAAATATTTTTTTAGTTACTTTGGAAAAAAAAATATTTTTTTAGTTACTTTGAAAAAAAATATATTTTTAGTTACTTTGGAAAAAAAAATATTTTTTTAGTTACTTTGGAAAAAAAAATATTGTTTTAGTTACTTTGGAAAAAAAAAATATTTTTTAGTTACTTTGGAAAAAAAAATATTTTTTTAGTTACTTTGGAAAAAAAAATATTTTTTTAGTTACTTTGGAAAAAAAATATTTTTTTAGTTACTTTGGAAAAAAAATATTTTTTTAGTTACTTTGGAAAAAAAAATATTTTTTTAGTTACTTTGGAAAAAAAAATATTTTTTTAGTTACTTTGGAAAAAAAAATATTTTTTTAGTTACTTTGGAAAAAAAAATATTTTTTTAGTTACTTTGGAAAAAAAAATATTTTTTTAGTTACTTTGGAAAAAAAAAATTTTTTTTAGTTACTTTGGAAAAAAAAAAATTTTTTAGTTACTTTGGAAAAAAAAAAAAATTTTTTAGTTACTTTGGAAAAAAAAATATTTTTTTAGTTTCTTTGGAAAAAAAAATATTTTTTTAGTTACTTTGGAAAAAAAATATTTTTTTAGTTACTTTGGAAAAAAAAATATTTTTTTAGTTACTTTGGAAAAAAAAATATTTTTTTAGTTACTTTGGAAAAAAAATATTTTTTTAGTTACTTTGGAAAAAAAAATATTTTTTTAGTTACTTTGGAAAAAAAAATATTTTTTTAGTTTCTTTGGAAAAAAAAAAATTTTTTAGTTACTTTGGAAAAAAAAAATTTTTTTAGTTACTTTGGAAAAAAAAATATTTTTTTAGTTACTTTGGAAAAAAAAATATTTTTTTAGTTACTTTGGAAAAAAAAATATTTTTTTAGTTACTTTGGAAAAAAAAATATTTTTTTAGTTACTTTGGAAAAAAAAATATTTTTTTAGTTACTTTGGAAAAAAAAATATTTTTTTAGTTACTTTGGAAAAAAAAATATTTTTTAGTTACTTTGGAAAAAAAAATATTTTTTTAGTTACTTTGGAAAAAAAAAAAAATTTTTAGTTACTTTGGAAAAAAAAATATTTTTTTAGTTTCTTTGGAAAAAAAAATATTTTTTTAGTTACTTTGAAAAAAAAATATTTTTTTAGTTACTTTGGAAAAAAAAATATTTTTTTAGTTACTTTGGAAAAAAAAATATTTTTTTAGTTACTTTGGAAAAAAAAGATATTTTTTTAGTTTCTTTGGAAAAACAAATATTTTTTTAGTTACTTTGGAAAAAAAATATTTTTTTAGTTACTTTGGAAAAAAAAATATTTTTTTAATTACTTTGGAAAAAAAAATATTTTTTTAGTTACTTTGGAAAAAAAGTTACTTTTTTAGTTACTTTGGAAAAAAAGTTACTTTTTTAGTTACTTTGTAAAAAAAGTTACTTTTTTAGTTACTTTGGAAAAAAAATATATTTTTTTAGTTACTTTGGAAAAAAAGTTACTTTTTTAGTTACTTTGGAAAAAAAAAATATTTTTTTAGTTACTTTGGAAAAAAAAATATTTTTTTAGTTACTTTGGAAAAAAAATATATTTTTAGTTACTTTGGAAAAAAAATTATTTTTTTAGTTACTTTGGAAAAAAAAATATTGTTTTAGTTACTTTGGAAAAAAAAATATTTTTTTAGTTACTTTGGAAAAAAAAATATTTTTTTAGTTACTTTGGAAAAAAAAATATTTTTTTAGTTACTTTGGAAAAAAAATATTTTTTTAGTTACTTTGGAAAAAAAATATTTTTTTAGTTACTTTGGAAAAAAAAATATTTTTTTAGTTACTTTGGAAAAAAAAATATTTTTTTAGTTACTTTGGAAAAAAAAATATTTTTTTAGTTACTTTGGAAAAAAAAATATTTTTTTAGTTTCTTTGGAAAAAAAAATTTTTTTTAGTTACTTTGGAAAAAAAAATATTTTTTTAGTTTCTTTGGGAAAAAAAATATTTTTTTAGTTACTTTGAAAAAAAAATATTTTTTTAGTTACTTTGGAAAAAAAAATATTTTTTTAGTTACTTTGGAAAAAAAAATATTTTTTTAGTTACTTTGGAAAAAAAATATATTTTTAGTTACTTTGGAAAAAAAAATATTTTTTTAGTTACTTTGGAAAAAAAAATATTGTTTTAGTTACTTTGGAAAAAAAAATATTTTTTTAGTTACTTTGGAAAAAAAAATATTTTTTTAGTTACTTTGGAAAAAAATATATTTTTTTAGTTACTTTGGAAAAAAAATATTTTTTTAGTTACTTTGGAAAAAAAATATTTTTTTAGTTACTTTGGAAAAAAAAATATTTTTTTAGTTACTTTGGAAAAAAAAATATTTTTTTAGTTACTTTGGAAAAAAAATATTTTTTTAGTTACTTTGGAAAAAAAAATATTTTTTTAGTTTCTTTGGGAAAAAAAAAATTTTTTTAGTTACTTTGGAAAAAAAAATATTTTTTTAGTTTCTTTGGGAAAAAAAATATTTTTTTAGTTACTTTGGAAAAAAAAATATTTTTTTAGTTACTTTGGAAAAAAAAATATTTTTTTAGTTACTTTGGAAAAAAAAATATTTTTTTAGTTTCTTTGGAAAAAAAAAAATTTTTTTAGTTACTTTGGAAAAAAAAATATTTTTTTAGTTACTTTGGAAAAAAAAATATTTTTTTAGTTACTTTGGAAAAAAAAATATTTTTTTAGTTACTTTGGAAAAAAAAATATTTTTTTAGTTACTTTGGAAAAAAAAATATTTTTTTAGTTTCTTTGGAAAAAAAATATATTTTTTTAGTTACTTTTGAAAAAAAAAATATTTTTTTAGTTACTTTGGAAAAAAAAATATTTTTTTAGTTACTTTGGGAAAAAAAATATTTTTTTAGTTACTTTGGAAAAAAAATATTTTTTTAGTTACTTTGGAAAAAAAAATATTTTTTTAGTTATTTTGGAAAAAAAAATATTTTTTTAGTTACTTTGGAAAAAAAATATTTTTTTAGTTACTTTGGAAAAAAAAATATTTTTTTAGTTACTTTGGAAAAAAAAATATTTTTTTAGTTACTTTGGGAAAAAAAATAATTTTTTAGTTACTTTGGAAAAAAATATATTTTTTTAGTTACTTTGGAAAAAAATATATTTTTTTAGTTTCTTTGGAAAAAAAAATATTTTTTTAGTTACTTTGGAAAAAAAGTTACTTTTTTAGTTACTTTGGAAAAAAAAAATATTTTTTTAGTTACTTTGGAAAAAAAAAATATTTTTTTAGTTACTTTGGAAAAAAAAATATTTTTTTAGTTACTTTGGAAAAAAAATATATTTTTAGTTACTTTGGAAAAAAAAAATATTTTTTTAGTTACTTTGGAAAAAAAAATATTGTTTTAGTTACTTTGGAAAAAAAAATATTTTTTTAGTTACTTTGGAAAAAAAAATATTTTTTTAGTTACTTTGGAAAAAAAAATATTTTTTTAGTTACTTTGGAAAAAAAATATTTTTTTAGTTACTTTGGAAAAAAAATATTTTTTTAGTTACTTTGGAAAAAAAAATATTTTTTTAGTTACTTTGGAAAAAAAAATATTTTTTAGTTACTTTGGAAAAAAAAATATTTTTTTAGTTACTTTGGAAAAAAAAATATTTTTTAGTTTCTTTGGAAAAAAAAAAAAATTTTAGTTACTTTGGAAAAAAAAAATATTTTTTT
>NW_027635186.1:0-55635 GCF_949748355.1 Melanostigma gelatinosum | reverse complement strand
TAAAAAATATTTTTTTTTCCAAAGTAACTAAAAAAATATTTTTTTTTCCAAAGTAACTAAAAAAATATTTTTTTTTCCAAAGTAACTAAAAAAATATTTTTTTTTCCAAAGTAACTAAAAAAATATTTTTTTTTCCCAAAGTAACTAAAAAAATATTTTTTTTCCAAAGTAACTAAAAAAATATTTTTTTTTCCAAAGTAACTAAAAAAATATTTTTTTTCCAAAGTAACTAAAAAATATTTTTTTTTCCAAAGTAACTAAAAAAATTTTTTTTTTTCCAAAGTAACTAAAAAAATAAATTTTTTTCCAAAGTAACTAAAAAAATATTTTTTTTTCCAAAGAAACTAAAAAAATATTTTTTTCCAAAGTAACTAAAAAAATTTTTTTTTTCCAAAGTAACTAAAAAAATTATTTTTTTCCAAAGTAACTAAAAAAATATTTTTTTTTCCAAAGTAACTAAAAAAATATTTTTTTTTTCCCAAAGTAACTAAAAAAATATTTTTTTTTCCCAAAGTAATAAAAAATATTTTTTTTTCCAAAGTAACTAAAAAATATTTTTTTTCCAAAGTAACTAAAAAAATATTTTTTTTCCAAAGTAACTAAAAAAAATATTTTTTTTTCCAAAGTAACTAAAAAAATATTTTTTTTTCCAAAGTAACTAAAAAAATTTTTTTTTTCCAAAGTAACTAAAAAAATATTTTTTTTCCAAAGTAATTAAAAAAATATTTTTTTTTTCCAAAGTAACTAAAAAATATTTTTTTTCCAAAGTAACTAAAAAAAATATTTTTTTTTTCCAAAGTAACTAAAAAAATATTTTTTTTTCCAAAGAAACTAAAAAAATATTTTTTTTTCCAAAGTA
This sequence comes from Melanostigma gelatinosum, assembly GCF_949748355.1. Classification (NCBI taxonomy): domain Eukaryota; kingdom Metazoa; phylum Chordata; class Actinopteri; order Perciformes; family Zoarcidae; genus Melanostigma; species Melanostigma gelatinosum. Next base: position 54,776 of record NW_027635186.1, on the reverse strand, counting down.
ACTAAAAAAATATTTTTTTTTCCAAAGTAACTAAAAAAAATTTTTTTTTCCAAAGTAACTAAAAAAATATTTTTTTTTCCAAAGAAACTAAAAAATATTTTTTTTTCCAAAGTAACTAAAAAAATATTTTTTTTCCCAAAGTAACTAAAAAATATTTTTTTTCAAAGAAACTAAAAAATATTTTTTTTCCAAAGAAACTAAAAAAATATTTTTTTTCCAAAGTAACTAAAAAAATTTTTTTTTTTCCAAAGTAACTAAAAAAATTATTTTTTTTCCAAAGTAACTAAAAAAATTATTTTTTTTTCCAAAGTAACTAAAAAAATATTTTTTTTTCCAAAGTAACTAAAAAAATATTTTTTTTTCCAAAGTAACTAAAAAAATTTTTTTTTTTCCAAAGTAACTAAAAAAATATTTTTTTTTCCAAAGTAACTAAAAAAAATATTTTTTTTTCCAAAGTAACTAAAAAAATATTTTTTTTTCCAAGTAACTAAAAAAATATTTTTTTTTTCCAAAGTAACTAAAAAATATTTTTTTTTCCAAAGAAACTAAAAAAATATTTTTTTTTCCAAAGTAACTAAAAAATATTTTTTTTTCCAAAGTAACTAAAAAAATATTTTTTTTCCAAAGTAACTAAAAAAATAATTTTTTTTCCAAAGAAACTAAAAAAAATATTTTTTTTCCAAAGTAACTAAAATTTTTTTTTTTTTCCAAAGTAACTAAAAAAATTATTTTTTTTCCAAAGTAACTAAAAAAATATTTTTTTTTCCAAAGTAACTAAAAAAATATTTTTTTTTCCAAAGAAACTAAAAAAATATTTTTTTTTCCAAAGTAACTAAAAAAATATATTTTTTTTCCAAAGAAACTAAAAAATATTTTTTTTTCCAAAGTAACTAAAAAAATATTTTTTTTTCCAAAGTAACTAAAAAAATATATTTTTTTTCCAAAGTAACTAAAAAAATATTTTTTTTTCCAAAGTAACTAAAAAAATATTTTTTTTTTCCAAAGTAACTAAAAAAATATTTTTTTTCCAAAGTAACTAAAAAAATATTTTTTTTTCCAAAGTAACTAAAAAAATATTTTTTTTTCCAAAGAAACTAAAAAATATTTTTTTTTTCCAAAGTAACTAAAAAAATATTTTTTTTTCCAAAGTAACTAAAAAAATTTTTTTTTTCCAAAGTAACTAAAAAAATATTTTTTTTCCAAAGAAACTAAAAAAATATTTTTTTTTCCAAAGTAACTAAAAAAATATTTTTTTCCCAAAGTAACTAAAAAAATATTTTTTTTTCCAAAGAAACTAAAAAAAAAATTTTTTTTCCAAAGAAACTAAAAAAATATTTTTTTTTCCAAAGTAACTAAAAAATTTTTTTTTTTCCAAAGTAACTAAAAAAATTATTTTTTTTCCAAAGTAACTAAAAAAATATTTTTTTTTCCAAAGTAACTAAAAAAATATTTTTTTTTCCAAAGTAACTAAAAAAATATTTTTTTTCCAAAGTAATTAAAAAAATATTTTTTTTTCCAAAGTAACTAAAAAAATATTTTTTTTTTCCAAAGTAACTAAAAAAATATTTTTTTTTCCAAAGTAACTAAAAAATATTTTTTTTTCCAAAGTAACTAAAAAAATATTTTTTTCCAAAGAAACTAAAAAATATTTTTTTTTCCAAAGTAACTAAAAATTTTTTTTTTTTCCAAAGTAACTAAAAAAATATTTTTTTTCCAAAGTAACTAAAAAAATATTTTTTTTTCCAAAGAAACTAAAAAAATATTTTTTTTTCCAAGTAACTAATTTTTTTTTCCAAAGTAACTAAAAAAATTATTTTTTTTTCCAAAGTAACTAAAAAAATATTTTTTTTTCCAAAGTAACTAAAAAATATTTTTTTTTCCAAAGTAACTAAAAAAATATTTTTTTTTCCAAAGTAACTAAAAAATATTTTTTTTTTCCAAAGTAACTAAAAAATATTTTTTTTTCCAAAGTAACTAAAAAAATATTTTTTTTTCCAAAGAAACTAAAAAAATATTTTTTTTTCCAAAGTAACTAAAAAAATATTTTTTTTTCCAAAGTAACTAAAAAATATTTTTTTTTCCAAAGTAACTAAAAAATATTTTTTTTTTCCAAAGTAACTAAAAAAATATTTTTTTTTCCAAAGTAACTAAAAAATTATTTTTTTTTCCAAAGTAACTAAAAAAATATTTTTTTTTCCAAAGTAACTAAAAAAATATTTTTTTTTCCAAAGTAACTAAAAAAATATTTTTTTTTCCAAAGAAACTAAAAAAATATTTTTTTTTCCAAAGAAACTAAAAAATATTTTTTTTTCCAAAGTAACTAAAAAAATATTTTTTTTCCAAAGTAACTAAAAAATATTTTTTTTCCAAAGTAACTAAAAAAATATTTTTTTTTCCAAAGTAACTAAAAAAATATTTTTTTTCCAAAGTAACTAAAAAAATATTTTTTTTTCCAAAGTAACTAAAAAAATATTTTTTTTCCAAAGTAACTAAAAAAATATTTTTTTTTCCAAAGTAACTAAAAAAATATTTTTTTTTCCAAAGTAACTAAAAAAATATTTTTTTTTCCAAAGTAACTAAAAAAATATTTTTTTTTCCAAAGAAACTAAAAAAATATTTTTTTTTCCAAAGTAACTAAAAAAATATTTTATTTTCCAAAGTAACTAAAAAAATATTTTTTTTTCCAAAGTAACTAAAAAAATATTTTTTTTTCCAAAGTAACTAAAAAAATATTTTTTTTTCCAAAGTAACTAAAAAAATATTTTTTTTTCCAAAGTAACTAAAAAAATATTTTTTTTTCCAAAGAAACTAAAAAAATATTTTTTTTTCCAAAGTAACTAAAAAAATATTTTTTTTTCCAAAGTAACTAAAAAAATATTTTTTTTTCCAAAGTAACTAAAAAAATATTTTTTTTTCCAAAGTAACTAAAAAAATATTTTTTTTTCCAAAGTAACTAAAAAAATATTTTTTTTTCCAAAGTAACTAAAAAAATATTTTTTTTCCAAAGTAACTAAAAAAATATTTTTTTTCCAAAGTAACTAAAAAAATATTTTTTTTTCCAAAGTAACTAAAAAAATTTTTTTTTTTCCAAAGTAACTAAAAAAATATTTTTTTTTCCAAAGTAACTAAAAAAATATTTTTTTTCCAAAGTAACTAAAAAAATATTTTTTTTTCCAAAGTAACTAAAAAAATATTTTTTTTTCCAAAGTAACTAAAAAAATATTATTTTTTTCCAAAGTAACTAAAAAAATATTTTTTTTTCCAAAGTAACTAAAAAAATATTTTTTTTCCCAAAGTAACTAAAAAAATATTTTTTTTCCAAAGTAACTAAAAAAATATTTTTTTTTCCAAAGTAACTAAAAAAATATTTTTTTTTCCAAAGTAACTAAAAAAATATTTTTTTTTCCAAAGTAACTAAAAAAAAATTTTTTTTCCAAAGTAACTAAAAAAATAAATTTTTTTCCAAAGTAACTAAAAAAATATTTTTTTTTCCAAAGAAACTAAAAAAAAATATTTTTTTCCAAAGTAACTAAAAAAATTTTTTTTTTCCAAAGTAACTAAAAAAATTATTTTTTTTCCAAAGTAACTAAAAAAATATTTTTTTTTCCAAAGTAACTAAAAAAATTTTTTTTTTCCCAAAGTAACTAAAAAAATATTTTTTTTTCCAAAGTAATTAAAAAAATATTTTTTTTTCCAAAGTAACTAAAAAAATATTTTTTTTTCCAAAGTAACTAAAAAAATATTTTTTTTTCCAAAGTAACTAAAAAAATATTTTTTTTTCCAAAGTAACTAAAAAAATATTTTTTTTTCCAAAGTAACTAAAAAAATTTTTTTTTCCAAAGTAACTAAAAAAATATTTTTTTTTCCAAAGTAATTAAAAAAATATTTTTTTTTCCAAAGTAACTAAAAAAATATTTTTTTTTCCAAAGAAACTAAAAAAATATTTTTTTTTCCAAAGTAACTAAAAAAATATTTTTTTTTCCAAAGTAACTAAAAAAATTTTTTTTTTCCAAAGTAACTAAAAAAATATTTTTTTTCCAAAGAAACTAAAAAAATATTTTTTTTTCCAAAGTAACTAAAAAAATATTTTTTTTCCCAAAGTAACTAAAAAAATATTTTTTTTTCCAAAGAAACTAAAAAAAAAATTTTTTTCCAAAGAAACTAAAAAAATATTTTTTTTTCCAAAGTAACTAAAAATTTTTTTTTTTCCAAAGTAACTAAAAAAATTATTTTTTTTCCAAAGTAACTAAAAAAATATTTTTTTTTCCAAAGTAACTAAAAAAATATTTTTTTTTCCAAAGTAACTAAAACAATTTTTTTTTTCCAAAGTAATTAAAAAAATATTTTTTTTTCCAAAGTAACTAAAAAAATATTTTTTTTTCCAAAGTAACTAAAAAAATATTTTTTTTTCCAAAGTAACTAAAAAAATATTTTTTTTTCCAAAGTAACTAAAAAAATATTTTTTTTTCCAAAGAAACTAAAAAAATATTTTTTTTTCCAAAGTAACTAAAAATTATTATTTTTTTCCAAAGTAACTAAAAAAATAATTTTTTTTCCAAAGTAACTAAAAAAATAATTTTTTTTCCAAAGAAACTAAAAAAAAAAAAAATTTTCCAAAGTAACTAAAATTTTTTTTTTTTTTCCAAAGTAACTAAAAAAATTATTTTTTTTCCAAAGTAACTAAAAAAATATTTTTTTTTCCAAAGTAACTAAAAAAATATTTTTTTTTCCAAAGAAACTAAAAAAATATTTTTTTTTCCAAAGAAACTAAAAAAATATTTTTTTTTCCAAAGTAACTAAAAAAATATTTTTTTTTCCAAAGTAACTAAAAAAATATATTTTTTTCCAAAGAAACTAAAAAAATATTTTTTTTTCCAAAGTAACTAAAAAAATATATTTTTTTCCAAAGTAACTAAAAAAATATATTTTTTTCCAAAGTAACTAAAAAAATATTTTTTTTTCCAAAGTAATTAAAAAAATATTTTTTTTTCCAAAGTAACTAAAAAAATATTTTTTTTTCCAAAGTAACTAAAAAAATATTTTTTTTTCCAAAGTAACTAAAAAAATATTTTTTTTTCCAAAGAAACTAAAAAAATATTTTTTTTTCCAAAGTAACTAAAAAAATATTTTTTTTTCCAAAGTAACTAAAAAATTTTTTTTTTTCCAAAGTAACTAAAAAAATATTTTTTTTCCAAAGAAACTAAAAAAATATTTTTTTTTCCAAAGTAACTAAAAAAATATTTTTTTTCCCAAAGTAACTAAAAAAATTTTTTTTTTTCCAAAGAAACTAAAAAAAAATTTTTTTTCCAAAGAAACTAAAAAAATATTTTTTTTTCCAAAGTAACTAAAAAATTTTTTTTTTCCAAAGTAACTAAAAAAATTATTTTTTTTCCCAAAGTAACTAAAAAAATATTTTTTTTTCCAAAGTAACTAAAAAAATATTTTTTTTCCCAAAGTAACTAAAAAAATATTTTTTTTTCCAAAGTAACTAAAAAAATATTTTTTTTTCCAAAGTAACTAAAAAAATATTTTTTTTTCCAAAGTAACTAAAAAAATATTTTTTTTTCCAAAGTAACTAAAAAAATATTTTTTTTTCCAAAGTAACTAAAAAAATATTTTTTTTCCAAAGTAATTAAAAAATATTTTTTTTTCCAAAGTAACTAAAAAAATATTTTTTTTTCCAAAGTAACTAAAAAAATATTTTTTTTTCCAAAGTAACTAAAAAAATATTTTTTTTTCCAAAGTAACTAAAAAAATATTTTTTTTCCCAAAGTAACTAAAAAAATATTTTTTTTTCCAAAGAAACTAAAAAAAAATTTTTTTTCCAAAGAAACTAAAAAAATATTTTTTTTTCCAAAGTAACTAAAAAATTTTTTTTTTTCCAAAGTAACTAAAAAAATTATTTTTTTTCCAAAGTAACTAAAAAAATATTTTTTTTTCCAAAGTAACTAAAAAAATATTTTTTTTTCCAAAGTAACTAAAACAATTTTTTTTTTCCAAAGTAATTAAAAAAATATTTTTTTTTCCAAAGTAACTAAAAAAATATTTTTTTTTCCAAAGTAACTAAAAAAATATTTTTTTTTCCAAAGTAACTAAAAAAATATTTTTTTTCCAAAGTAACTAAAAAAATATTTTTTTTTCCAAAGAAACTAAAAAAATATTTTTTTTTCCAAAGTAACTAAAAATTATTTTTTTTTTCCAAAGTAACTAAAAAAATAATTTTTTTTCCAAAGTAACTAAAAAAATAATTTTTTTTCCAAAGAAACTAAAAAAAAATTTTTTTTTCCAAAGTAACTAAAATTTTTTTTTTTTTTCCAAAGTAACTAAAAAAATTATTTTTTTTCCAAAGTAACTAAAAAAATATTTTTTTTTCCAAAGTAACTAAAAAAATATTTTTTTTTCCAAAGAAACTAAAAAAATATTTTTTTTTCCAAAGAAACTAAAAAAATATTTTTTTTTCCAAAGTAACTAAAAAAATATTTTTTTTTCCAAAGTAACTAAAAAAATATATTTTTTTCCAAAGAAACTAAAAAAATATTTTTTTTTCCAAAGTAACTAAAAAAATATATTTTTTTCCAAAGTAACTAAAAAAATATATTTTTTTCCAAAGTAACTAAATAAATATTTTTTTTTCCAAAGTAATTAAAAAAATATTTTTTTTTCCAAAGTAACTAAAAAAATATTTTTTTTTCCAAAGTAACTAAAAAAATATTTTTTTTTCCAAAGTAACTAAAAAAATATTTTTTTTTCCAAAGAAACTAAAAAAATATTTTTTTTTCCAAAGTAACTAAAAAAATATTTTTTTTTCCAAAGTAACTAAAAAAATTTTTTTTTTCCAAAGTAACTAAAAAAATTTTTTTTTTCCAAAGAAACTAAAAAAATATTTTTTTTTCCAAAGTAACTAAAAAAATATTTTTTTTCCCAAAGTAACTAAAAAAATATTTTTTTTTCCAAAGAAACTAAAAAAAAAATTTTTTTCCAAAGAAACTAAAAAAATATTTTTTTTTCCAAAGTAACTAAAAAAAATTTTTTTTTCCAAAGTAACTAAAAAAATTATTTTTTTTCCCAAAGTAACTAAAAAAATATTTTTTTTTCCAAAGTAACTAAAAAAATTTTTTTTTCCCAAAGTAACTAAAAAAATATTTTTTTTTCCAAAGTAACTAAAAAAATATTTTTTTTTCCAAAGTAACTAAAAAAATATTTTTTTTTCCAAAGTAACTAAAAAAATATTTTTTTTTCCAAAGTAACTAAAAAAATATTTTTTTTTCCAAAGTAACTAAAAAAATATTTTTTTTCCAAAGTAATTAAAAAATATTTTTTTTTCCAAAGTAACTAAAAAAATATTTTTTTTTCCAAAGTAACTAAAAAAATATTTTTTTTTCCAAAGTAACTAAAAAAATATTTTTTTTTCCAAAGTAACTAAAAAAATATATTTTTTTCCAAAGAAACTAAAAAAATATTTTTTTTTCCAAAGTAACTAAAAAAATATTTTTTTTCCCAAAGTAACTAAAAAAATATTTTTTTTCCAAAGTAACTAAAAATTTTTTTTTTTTTCCAAAGTAACTAAAAAAATATTTTTTTTTCCAAAGTAACTAAAAAAATATTTTTTTTTCCAAAGTAACTAAAAAAATATTTTTTTTTCCAAAGTAACTAAAAAAATATTTTTTTTTCCAAAGTAACTAAAAAATATTTTTTTTTCCAAAGTAACTAAAAAAATTTTTTTTTTTCCAAAGTAACTAAAAAAATTTTTTTTTTTCCAAAGTAACTAAAAAAATATTTTTTTTTCCAAAGTAACTAAAAAAAATATTTTTTTTCCAAAGTAACTAAAAATTTTTTTTTTTTCCAAAGAAACTAAAAAAATATTTTTTTTTCCAAAGTAACTAAAAAAAAATTTTTTTTTCCAAAGTAACTAAAAAAAATTTTTTTTTTCCAAAGTAACTAAAAAAATAATTTTTTTTCCAAAGTAACTAAAAAAATTTATTTTTTTTCCAAAGTAACTAAAAAAATTTTTTTTTTCCAAAGTAATTAAAAAAAAAAAAAAATTTCCAAAGTAACTAAAAAAATATTTTTTTTTCCAAAGTAACTAAAAAAATATTTTTTTTCCCAAAATAACTAAAAAAATATTTTTTTTTCCAAAGTAACTAAAAAAATATTTTTTTTCCAAAGTAACTAAAAAAATATTTTTTTTTCCAAAGTAACTAAAAAAATATTTTTTTTTTCAAAGTAACTAAAAAAATATTTTTTTTTCCAAAGTAACTAAAAAAATATTTTTTTTCCAAAGTAACTAAAAAAATATTTTTTTTTCCAAAGTAACTAAAAAAATATTTTTTTTTCCAAAGTAACTAAAAAAATATTTTTTTTCCAAAGAAACTAAAAAAATATTTTTTTTTCCAAAGAAACTAAAAAATTTTTTTTTTTTCCAAAGTTACTAAAAAAATATTTTTTTTCCAAAGTAACTAAAAAAATATTTTTTTTCCCAAAGTAACTAAAAAAATATTTTTTTTTCCAAAGAAACTAAAAAAATATTTTTTTTTCCAAAGTAACTAAAAAAAATATTTTTTTTTCCAAAGTAACTAAAAAAATATTTTTTTTTCCAAAGTAACTAAAAAATTATTTTTTTTCCAAAGAAACTAAAAAAATATTTTTTTTTCCAAAGTAACTAAAAAAATATTTTTTTTTCCAAAGTAACTAAAAAAAATTTTTTTTTCCAAAGTAATTAAAAAAAAATTTTTTTTTCCAAAGTAACTAAAAAAATATTTTTTTTTCCAAAGTAACTAAAAAAATATTTTTTTTTCCAAAATAACTAAAAAAATATTTTTTTTTCCAAAGTAACTAAAAAAATATTTTTTTTTCCAAAGTAACTAAAAAAATATTTTGTTTTCCAAAGAAACTAAAAAAATATTTTTTTTTCCAAAGTAACTAAAAAAATTATTTTTTTTCCAAAGTAACTAAAAAAAAATTTTTTTTCCAAAGTAACTAAAAAAATATTTTTTTTTCCAAAGAAACTAAAAAAATATATTTTTTTCCAAAGTAACTAAAAAAATATTTTTTTTTCCAAAGTAACTAAAAAAATATTTTTTTTTCCAAAGTAACTAAAAAAATATTTTTTTTTCCAAAATAACTAAAAAAATATTTTTTTTTCCAAAGTAACTAAAAAAATATTTTTTTTCCAAAGTAACTAAAAAAATATTTTTTTTTCCAAAGTAACTAAAAAAATATTTTTTTTTCCAAAGTAACTAAAAAAATATTTTTTTTTCCAAAGTAACTAAAAAAATTATTTTTTTTCCAAAGTAACTAAAAAAAAATTTTTTTTTCCAAAGTAACTAAAAAAATATTTTTTTTTCCAAAGAAACTAAAAAAATATATTTTTTTCCAAAGTAACTAAAAAAAAATTTTTTTTTCCAAAGTAACTAAAAAATTTTTTTTTTTCCAAAGAAACTAAAAAAATATATTTTTTTCCAAAGTAACTAAAAAAAGTTTTTTTTTCCAAAGTAACTAAAAAATTATTTTTTTTCCCAAAGTAACTAAAAAAATATTTTTTTTTCCAAAGTAACTAAAAAAATATTTTTTTTTCCAAAGTAACTAAAAAAATATTTTTTTTTCCAAAGTAACTAAAAAAATATTTTTTTTTCCAAAGTAACTAAAAAAATATTTTTTTTTCCAAAGTAACTAAAAAAATATTTTTTTTCCAAAGTAACTAAAAAAATATTTTTTTTTCCAGTAACTAAAAAAATATTTTTTTTTCCAAAGTAACTAAAAAAATATTTTTTTTCCCAAAGTAACTAAAAAAATATTTTTTTTTCCAAAGTAACTAAAAAAATATTTTTTTTCCAAAGTAACTAAAAAAATATTTTTTTTTCCAAAGTAACTAAAAAAATATTTTTTTTTCCAAAGTAACTAAAAAAATATTTTTTTTTCCAAAGTAACTAAAAAAATATTTTTTTTCCAAAGTAATTAAAAAATATTTTTTTTTCCAAAGTAACTAAAAAAATATTTTTTTTTCCAAAGTAACTAAAAAAATATTTTTTTTCCCAAAGTAACTAAAAAAATATTTTTTTTTCCAAAGTAACTAAAAAAATATATTTTTTTCCAAAGTAACTAAAATTTTTTTTTTTTTTCCAAAGAAACTAAAAAAATATTTTTTTTTCCAAAGTAACTAAAAAAATATTTTTTTTTTCCAAAGTAACTAAAAAAATTTTTTTTTTTCCAAAGTAACTAAAAAAATAAATTTTTTTCCAAAGTAACTAAAAAAAATTTTTTTTTCCAAAGTAACTAAAAAAAATTTTTTTTTTCCAAAGTAACTAAAAAAATTTTTTTTTTCCAAAGTAATTAAAAAAAAAAATTTTTTTCCAAAGTAACTAAAAAAATATTTTTTTTTCCAAAGTAACTAAAAAAATATTTTTTTTTCCAAAATAACTAAAAAAATATTTTTTTTTCCAAAGTAACTAAAAAAATATTTTTTTTTCCAAAGTAACTAAAAAAATATTTTGTTTTCCAAAGAAACTAAAAAAATATTTTTTTTTCCAAAGTAACTAAAAAAATTATTTTTTTTCCAAAGTAACTAAAAAAATTTTTTTTTTCCAAAGTAACTAAAAAAATATTTTTTTTTCCAAAGAAACTAAAAAAATATATTTTTTTCCAAAGTAACTAAAAAAATTTTTTTTTTCCAAAGTAACTAAAAAAATATTTTTTTTTCCAAAGTAACTAAAAAAATATTTTTTTTTCCAAAGTAACTAAAAAAATATTTTTTTTTCCAAAGTAACTAAAAAAATATTTTTTTTTCCAAAGTAACTAAAAAAATATTTTTTTTTCCAAAGTAACTAAAAAAATATTTTTTTTCCAAAGTAACTAAAAAAATATTTTTTTTTCCAGTAACTAAAAAAATATTTTTTTTTCCAAAGTAACTAAAAAAATATTTTTTTTCCCAAAGTAACTAAAAAAATATTTTTTTTTCCAAAGTAACTAAAAAAATATTTTTTTTTCCAAAGTAACTAAAAAAATATTTTTTTTTCCAAAGTAACTAAAAAAATATTTTTTTTTCCAAAGTAACTAAAAAAATATTTTTTTTTCCAAAGTAACTAAAAAAATATTTTTTTTCCAAAGTAATTAAAAAATATTTTTTTTTCCAAAGTAACTAAAAAAATATTTTTTTTTCCAAAGTAACTAAAAAAATATTTTTTTTTCCAAAGTAACTAAAAAAATATTTTTTTTTCCAAAGTAACTAAAAAAATATATTTTTTTCCAAAGAAACTAAAAAAATATTTTTTTTTCCAAAGTAACTAAAAAAATATTTTTTTTCCCAAAGTAACTAAAAAAATATTTTTTTTCCAAAGTAACTAAAAAAATTTTTTTTTTTCCAAAGTAACTAAAAAAATATTTTTTTTTCCAAAGTAACTAAAAAAATATTTTTTTTTCCAAAGTAACTAAAAAAATATTTTTTTTTCCAAAGTAACTAAAAAAATATTTTTTTTTCCAAAGTAACTAAAAAATATTTTTTTTTCCAAAGTAACTAAAAAAAAAAATTTTTTTCCAAAGTAACTAAAAAAAAATTTTTTTTTCCAAAGTAACTAAAAAAATATTTTTTTTTCCAAAGTAACTAAAAAATATATTTTTTTTCCAAAGTAACTAAAATTTTTTTTTTTTTTCCAAAGAAACTAAAAAAATATTTTTTTTTCCAAAGTAACTAAAAAAAATTTTTTTTTTCCAAAGTAACTAAAAAAAATTTTTTTTTTCCAAAGTAACTAAAAAAATAATTTTTTTTCCAAAGTAACTAAAAAAATTTATTTTTTTTCCAAAGTAACTAAAAAAATATTTTTTTTCCAAAGTAATTAAAAAAAAAAAAAATTTTCCAAAGTAACTAAAAAAATATTTTTTTTTCCAAAGTAACTAAAAAAATATTTTTTTTCCCAAAATAACTAAAAAAATATTTTTTTTTCCAAAGTAACTAAAAAAATATTTTTTTTCCAAAGTAACTAAAAAAATATTTTTTTTTCCAAAGTAACTAAAAAAATATATATTTTTTTCAAAGTAACTAAAAAAATATTTTTTTTTCCAAAGTAACTAAAAAAAATATTTTTTTTCCAAAGTAACTAAAAAAAATTTTTTTTTTCCAAAGTAACTAAAAAAATATTTTTTTTTCCAAAGTAACTAAAAAAATATTTTTTTTCCAAAGTAACTAAAAAAATATTTTTTTTTCCAAAGTAACTAAAAAAATTTTTTTTTTTCCAAAGTAACTAAAAAAATATTTTTTTTCCAAAGAAACTAAAAAAATATTTTTTTTTCCAAAGAAACTAAAAAAAATTTTTTTTTTCCAAAGTAACTAAAAAAATATTTTTTTTCCAAAGTAACTAAAAAAATATTTTTTTTCCCAAAGTAACTAAAAAAATATTTTTTTTTCCAAAGAAACTAAAAAAATATTTTTTTTTCCAAAGTAACTAAAAAAAATATTTTTTTTTCCAAAGTAACTAAAAAAATATTTTTTTTTCCAAAGTAACTAAAAAATTATTTTTTTTCCAAAGAAACTAAAAAAATATTTTTTTTTCCAAAGTAACTAAAAAAATATTTTTTTTTCCAAAGTAACTAAAAAAATATTTTTTTTTCCAAAGAAACTAAAAAATTTTTTTTTTTTCCAAAGTAACTAAAAAATTTTTTTTTTTTCCAAAGTAACTAAAAATTTTTTTTTTTTTCCAAAGTAACTAAAAAAATATTTTTTTTTCCAAAGAAACTAAAAAAATATTTTTTTTTCCAAAGAAACTAAAAAAAAAATTTTTTTTCAAAGAAACTAAAAAAATATTTTTTTTTCCAAAGTAATTAAAAAAATATTTTTTTTTCCAAAGTAACTAAAAAAATTTTTTTTTTCCAAAGTAATTAAAAAAAAAAAAAATTTTCCAAAGTAACTAAAAAAATATTTTTTTTTCCAAAGTAACTAAAAAAATATTTTTTTTCCCAAAATAACTAAAAAAATATTTTTTTTTCCAAAGTAACTAAAAAAATATTTTTTTTCCAAAGTAACTAAAAAAATATTTTTTTTTCCAAAGTAACTAAAAAAATATTTTTTTTTCCAAAGTAACTAAAAAAATATTTTTTTTTCCAAAGTAACTAAAAAAATATTTTGTTTTCCAAAGAAACTAAAAAAATATTTTTTTTTCCAAAGTAACTAAAAAAATTATTTTTTTTCCAAAGTAACTAAAAAATTTTTTTTTTCCAAAGTAACTAAAAAAATATTTTTTTTTCCAAAGTAACTAAAAAAATATTTTTTTTCCAAAGTAACTAAAAAAATATTTTTTTTTCCAAAGTAACTAAAAAAATATTTTTTTTTCCAAAGTAACTAAAAAAATATTTTTTTTCCAAAGAAACTAAAAAAATATTTTTTTTTCCAAAGAAACTAAAAAAATATTTTTTTTTCCAAAGTAACTAAAAAAATATTTTTTTTCCAAAGTAACTAAAAAAATTTTTTTTTTCCAAAGTAACTAAAAAAATATTTTTTTTTCCAAAGAAACTAAAAAAATATTTTTTTTTCCAAAGTAACTAAAAAAAATATTTTTTTTTCCAAAGTAACTAAAAAAATATTTTTTTTTCCAAAGTAACTAAAAAATTATTTTTTTTCCAAAGAAACTAAAAAAATATTTTTTTTTCCAAAGTAACTAAAAAAATATTTTTTTTTCCAAAGTAACTAAAAAAATATTTTTTTTTCCAAAGAAACTAAAAAAAAATTTTTTTTTACAAAGTAACTAAAAAAATTTTTTTTTTTCCAAAGTAACTAAAAAAATTTTTTTTTTCCAAAGTAACTAAAAAAATATTTTTTTTCCAAAGAAACTAAAAAAATATTTTTTTTTCCAAAGAAACTAAAAAAAAAAATTTTTTTCAAAGAAACTAAAAAAATATTTTTTTTTCCAAAGTAATTAAAAAAATATTTTTTTTTCCAAAGTAACTAAAAAATTTTTTTTTTTTCCAAAGTAACTAAAAAAAAAAAAATTTTCCAAAGTAACTAAAAAAATATTTTTTTTTCCAAAGTAACTAAAAAAATTTTTTTTTTCCCAAAGTAACTAAAAAAATATTTTTTTTTCCAAAGTAACTAAAAAAATATTTTTTTTTCCAAAGTAACTAAAAAAATATTTTTTTTTCCAAAGTAACTAAAAAAATATTTTTTTTTCCAAAGTAACTAAAAAAAAATTTTTTTTCCCAAAGTAACTAAATAAATTTTTTTTTTCCAAAGTAACTAAAAAATATTTTTTTTTCCAAAGTAACTAAAAAAATTTTTTTTTTCCAAAGAAACTAAAAAAAAAATTTTTTTTCCAAAGTAACTAAAAAAAATTTTTTTTTTCCAAAGTAACTAAAAAAAAATTTTTTTTTCCAAAGTAACTAAAAAAATATTTTTTTTTCCAAAGTAACTAAAAAAAAATTTTTTTTCCAAAGTAACTAAAAAATTTTTTTTTTTTCCAAAGTAACTAAAAAAAATTTTTTTTTTCCAAAGTAATTAAAAAAAAAAAAAAATTTCCAAAGTAACTAAAAAAATTTTTTTTTTCCCAAAGTAACTAAAAAAATATTTTTTTTTCCAAAGTAACTAAAAAAATATTTTTTTTTCCAAAGTAACTAAAAAAATATTTTTTTTTCCAAAGTGACTAAAAAAATATTTTTTTTCCAAAGTAACTAAAAAAATATTTTTTTTTCCAAAGTAACTAAAAAAATATTTTTTTTTCCAAAGAAACTAAAAAAATATTTTTTTTTCCAAAGTAACTAAAAAAATTTTTTTTTTCCAAAGTAACTAAAAAAATATTTTTTTTCCAAAGTAACTAAAAAAATATTTTTTTTCCAAAGTAACTAAAAAAATATTTTTTTTTCCAAAGAAACTAAAAAAATATTTTTTTTTCCAAAGTAACTAAAAAAAATTTTTTTTTCCAAAGTAACTAAAAAAATATTTTTTTTTCAAAGAAACTAAAAAAATATTTTTTTTTCCAAAGTAATTAAAAAAATATTTTTTTTTCCAAAGTAACTAAAAAAATATTTTTTTTTCCAAAGTAACTAAAAAAATATTTTTTTTTCCAAAGTAACTAAAAAAATATTTTTTTTCCCAAAGTAACTAAAAAAATAAAAAAAATTCCAAAGAAACTAAAAAAAAAATTTTTTTTCAAAGAAACTAAAAAAATATTTTTTTTTCCAAAGTAATTAAAAAAATATTTTTTTTTCCAAAGTAACTAAAAATTTTTTTTTTTTCCAAAGTAACTAAAAAAAAAAAATTTTCCAAAGTAACTAAAAAAATATTTTTTTTTCCAAAGTAACTAAAAAAAATTTTTTTTTCCCAAAGTAACTAAAAAATTTTTTTTTTTTCCAAAGTAACTAAAAAAATATTTTTTTTTCCAAAGTAACTAAAAAAATATTTTTTTTTCCAAAGTAACTAAAAAAATATTTTTTTTTCCAAAGTAACTAAAAAAAAATTTTTTTTTCCAAAGTAACTAAAAAAATTTTTTTTTTCCAAAGTAACTAAAAAATATTTTTTTTTCCAAAGTAACTAAAAAAATTTTTTTTTTCCAAAGAAACTAAAAAAAAATTTTTTTTTCCAAAGTAACTAAAAAAATTTTTTTTTTTCCAAAGTAACTAAAAAAATTATTTTTTTTCCAAAGTAACTAAAAAAATATTTTTTTTTCCAAGGTAACTAAAAAAAAATTTTTTTTCCAAAGTAACTAAAAAATTTTTTTTTTTTCCAAAGTAACTAAAAAAAATTTTTTTTTTCCAAAGTAATTAAAAAAAAAAAAAATTTTCCAAAGTAACTAAAAAAAATTTTTTTTTCCAAAGTGACTAAAAAAATATTTTTTTTCCAAAGTAACTAAAAAAATATTTTTTTTTCCAAAGTAACTAAAAAAATATTTTTTTTTCCAAAGAAACTAAAAAAATATTTTTTTTTCCAAAGTAACTAAAAAAATATTTTTTTTTCCAAAGTAACTAAAAAAATATTTTTTTTTCCAAAGTAACTAAAAAAATATTTTTTTTTCCAAAGTGACTAAAAAAATATTTTTTTTCCAAAGTAACTAAAAAAATATTTTTTTTTCCAAAGTAACTAAAAAAATATTTTTTTTTCCAAAGAAACTAAAAAAATATTTTTTTTTCCAAAGTAACTAAAAAAATTTTTTTTTTTCCATAGTAACTAAAAAAAATTTTTTTTTCCAAAGTAACTAAAAAAATATTTTTTTTCCAAAGTAACTAAAAAAATATTTTTTTTCCAAAGTAACTAAAAAAATATTTTTTTTTCCAAAGAAACTAAAAAAATATTTTTTTTTCCAAAGTAACTAAAAAAAATTTTTTTTTCCAAAGTAACTAAAAAAATATTTTTTTTTCCAAAGTAACTAAAAAAATATTTTTTTTTCCAAAGTAACTAAAAAAATATTTTTTTTTCCAAAGTAACTAAAAAAATATTTTTTTTTCAAAGAAACTAAAAAAATATTTTTTTTTCCAAAGTAATTAAAAAAATATTTTTTTTTCCAAAGTAACTAAAAAAATATTTTTTTTTCCAAAGTAACTAAAAAAATATTTTTTTTTCCAAAGTAACTAAAAAAATATTTTTTTTCCCAAAGTAACTAAAAAAATAAAAAAATTTCCAAAGTAACTAAAAAATTTTTTTTTTTTCCAAAGTAACTAAAAAAATATTTTTTTTTCCAAAGTAACTAAAAAAATATTTTTTTTCCAAAGTAACTAAAAAAATATTTTTTTTCCAAAGTAACTAAAAAAATATTTTTTTTTCCAAAGTAACTAAAAAAATATTTTTTTTTCCAAAGTAACTAAAAAAATATTTTTTTTTCCAAAGTAACTAAAAAAATATATTTTTTTCCAAAGAAACTAAAAAAATATTTTTTTTTCCAAAGTAACTAAAAAAATATTTTTTTTCCCAAAGTAACTAAAAAAATATTTTTTTTCCAAAGTAACTAAAAAAAAATATTTTTTTCCAAAGTAACTAAAAAAATATTTTTTTTTCCAAAGTAACTAAAAAAATATTTTTTTTTCCAAAGTAACTAAAAAAATAAATTTTTTTTCCAAAGTAACTAAAAAAATTTTTTTTTTCCAAAGTAACTAAAAAATTTTTTTTTTTTCCAAAGTAACTAAAAAAAATTTTTTTTTCCAAAGTAATTAAAATTTTTCTTTTTTTTCCAAAGTAACTAAAAAAAATTTTTTTTTTCCAAAGTAACTAAAAAAATATTTTTTTTTCCAAAATAACTAAAAAAATATTTTTTTTTCCAAAGTAACTAAAAAAATATTTTTTTTCCAAAGTAACTAAAAAAATATTTTTTTTTCCAAAGTAACTAAAAAAATATTTTTTTTTCCAAAGTAACTAAAAAAATATTTTTTTTTCCAAAGTAACTAAAAAAATATTTTGTTTTCCAAAGAAACTAAAAAAATATTTTTTTTTCCAAAGTAACTAAAAAAAATTTTTTTTTTCCAAAGTAACTAAAAATTTTTTTTTTTTTCCAAAGTAACTAAAAAAATATTTTTTTTCCAAAGAAACTAAAAAAATATATTTTTTTCCAAAGTAACTAAAAAAAATTTTTTTTTTCCAAAGTAACTAAAAAAATATTTTTTTTTCCAAAGTAACTAAAAAAATATTTTTTTTTCCAAAATAACTAAAAAAATATTTTTTTTTCCAAAGTAACTAAAAAAATATTTTTTTTCCAAAGTAACTAAAAAAATATTTTTTTTTCCAAAGTAACTAAAAAAATATTTTTTTTCCAAAGTAACTAAAAAAATATTTTTTTTTTCCAAAGTAACTAAAAAAATATTTTGTTTTCCAAAGAAACTAAAAAAATATTTTTTTTTCCAAAGTAACTAAAAAATATATTTTTTTTCCAAAGTAACTAAAAAAAATTTTTTTTTTCCAAAGTAACTAAAAAAATATTTTTTTTTCCAAAGAAACTAAAAAAATATATTTTTTTCCAAAGTAACTAAAAAAAATTTTTTTTTTCCAAAGTAACTAAAAAAAATTTTTTTTTTCCAAAGAAACTAAAAAAATATATTTTTTTCCAAAGTAACTAAAAAAAGTTTTTTTTTCCAAAGTAACTAAAAAATTATTTTTTTTCCCAAAGTAACTAAAAAAATATTTTTTTTTCCAAAGTAACTAAAAAAATATTTTTTTTTCCAAAGTAACTAAAAAAATATTTTTTTTTCCAAAGTAACTAAAAAAATATTTTTTTTCCAAAGTAACTAAAAAAATATTTTTTTTTCCAAAGTAACTAAAAAAATATTTTTTTTCCAAAGTAACTAAAAAAATATTTTTTTTTCCAGTAACTAAAAAAATATTTTTTTTTCCAAAGTAACTAAAAAAATATTTTTTTTCCCAAAGTAACTAAAAAAATATTTTTTTTTCCAAAGTAACTAAAAAAATATTTTTTTTTCCAAAGTAACTAAAAAAATATTTTTTTTTCCAAAGTAACTAAAAAAATATTTTTTTTTCCAAAGTAACTAAAAAAATATTTTTTTTTCCAAAGTAACTAAAAAAATATTTTTTTTCCAAAGTAATTAAAAAATATTTTTTTTTCCAAAGTAACTAAAAAAATATTTCTTTTTCCAAAGTAACTAAAAAAATATTTTTTTTTCCAAAGTAACTAAAAAAATATTTTTTTTTCCAAAGTAACTAAAAAAATATATTTTTTTCCAAAGAAACTAAAAAAATATTTTTTTTTCCAAAGTAACTAAAAAAATATTTTTTTTCCCAAAGTAACTAAAAAAATATTTTTTTTCCAAAGTAACTAAAAAATTTTTTTTTTTCCAAAGTAACTAAAAAAATATTTTTTTTTCCAAAGTAACTAAAAAAATATTTTTTTTTCCAAAGTAACTAAAAAAATATTTTTTTTTCCAAAGTAACTAAAAAAATATTTTTTTTTCCAAAGTAACTAAAAAAAATTTTTTTTTTCCAAAGTAACTAAAAAAAATTATTTTTTTCCAAAGTAACTAAAAAAATATTTTTTTTTCCAAAGTAACAAAAAAAATTATTTTTTTCCAAAGTAACTAAAAAATTTTTTTTTTTTCCAAAGAAACTAAAAAAATATTTTTTTTCCAAAGTAACTAAAAAAATATTTTTTTTCCAAAGTAACTAAAAAAATATTTTTTTTTCCAAAGTAACTAAAAAAATATTTTTTTTTCCAAAGTAACTAAAAAAATATTTTTTTTTTCCAAAGTAACTAAAAAAATATTTTTTTTTCCAAAGTAACTAAAAAAATATTTTTTTTCCAAAGTAACTAAAAAAATATTTTTTTTTCCAAAGTAACTAAAAAAATATTTTTTTTCCAAAGTAACTAAAAAAATATTTTTTTTTCCAGTAACTAAAAAAATATTTTTTTTTCCAAAGTAACTAAAAAAATATTTTTTTTCCCAAAGTAACTAAAAAAATATTTTTTTTTCCAAAGTAACTAAAAAAATATTTTTTTTTCCAAAGTAACTAAAAAAATATTTTTTTTTCCAAAGTAACTAAAAAAATATTTTTTTTTCCAAAGTAACTAAAAAAATATTTTTTTTCCAAAGTAATTAAAAAATATTTTTTTTTCCAAAGTAACTAAAAAAAAATTTCTTTTTCCAAAGTAACTAAAAAAATATTTTTTTTTCCAAAGTAACTAAAAAAATATTTTTTTTTCCAAAGTAACTAAAAAAATATATTTTTTTCCAAAGAAACTAAAAAAATATTTTTTTTTCCAAAGTAACTAAAAAAATATTTTTTTTCCCAAAGTAACTAAAAAAATATTTTTTTTCCAAAGTAACTAAAAAATTTTTTTTTTTCCAAAGTAACTAAAAAAATATTTTTTTTTCCAAAGTAACTAAAAAAATATTTTTTTTTCCAAAGTAACTAAAAAAATATTTTTTTTTCCAAAGTAACTAAAAAAATATTTTTTTTTCCAAAGTAACTAAAAAAAATTTTTTTTTTCCAAAGTAACTAAAAAAAATTATTTTTTTCCAAAGTAACTAAAAAAATATTTTTTTTTCCAAAGTAACAAAAAAAATTATTTTTTTCCAAAGTAACTAAAAAATTTTTTTTTTTTCCAAAGAAACTAAAAAAATATTTTTTTTTCCAAAGTAACTAAAAAAATATTTTTTTTCCAAAGTAACTAAAAAAATATTTTTTTTTCCAAAGTAACTAAAAAAATATTTTTTTTTCCAAAGTAACTAAAAAAATATTTTTTTTTTCCAAAGTAACTAAAAAAATATTTTTTTTTCCAAAGTAACTAAAAAAATATTTTTTTTTCCAAAGTAACTAAAAAAATATTTTTTTTCCAAAGTAACTAAAAAAATATTTTTTTTTCCAAAGTAACTAAAAAAATATTTTTTTTCCAAAGTAACTAAAAAAATATTTTTTTTTCCAGTAACTAAAAAAATATTTTTTTTTCCAAAGTAACTAAAAAAATATTTTTTTTCCCAAAGTAACTAAAAAAATATTTTTTTTTCCAAAGTAACTAAAAAAATATTTTTTTTTCCAAAGTAACTAAAAAAATATTTTTTTTTCCAAAGTAACTAAAAAAATATTTTTTTTTCCAAAGTAACTAAAAAAATATTTTTTTTTCCAAAGTAACTAAAAAAATATTTTTTTTCCAAAGTAATTAAAAAATATTTTTTTTTCCAAAGTAACTAAAAAAATATTTTTTTTTCCAAAGTAACTAAAAAAATATTTTTTTTTCCAAAGTAACTAAAAAAATATTTTTTTTTCCAAAGTAACTAAAAAAATATATTTTTTTCCAAAGAAACTAAAAAAATATTTTTTTTTCCAAAGTAACTAAAAAAATATTTTTTTTCCCAAAGTAACTAAAAAAATAATTTTTTTCCAAAGTAACTAAAAAAATAATTTTTTTCCAAAGTAACTAAAAAAATATTTTTTTTTCCAAAGTAACTAAAAAAATATTTTTTTTTCCAAAGTAACTAAAAAAATATTTTTTTTTCCAAAGTAACTAAAAAAATATTTTTTTTTCCAAAGTAACTAAAAAAATATTTTTTTTTCCAAAGTAACTAAAAAAAATTTTTTTTTTCCAAAGTAACTAAAAAAAATTTTTTTTTTCCAAAGTAACTAAAAAAATATTTTTTTTTCCAAAGTAACAAAAAAAAATTTTTTTTTTCCAAAGTAACTAAAAATTTTTTTTTTTTTCCAAAGAAACTAAAAAAATATTTTTTTTTCCAAAGTAACTAAAAAAAAAATTTTTTTTCCAAAGTAACTAAAAAAATTTTTTTTTTTCCAAAGTAACTAAAAAAAATTTTTTTTTCCAAAGTAATTAAAAAAAAAATTTTTTTTCCAAAGTAACTAAAAAAATATTTTTTTTTCCAAAGTAACTAAAAAAATATTTTTTTTTCCAAAATAACTAAAAAAATATTTTTTTTTCCAAAGTAACTAAAAAAATATTTTTTTTCCAAAGTAACTAAAAAAATATTTTTTTTTCCAAAGTAACTAAAAAAAATTTTTTTTTCCAAAGTAACTAAAAAATTTTTTTTTTTCCAAAGTAACTAAAAAATTATTTTTTTTCCAAAGTAATTTAAAAAAAATTTTTTTTCCAAAGTAACTAAAAAAATATTTTTTTTTCCAAAGTTACTAAAAAAATATTTTTTTTTCCAAAATAACTAAAAAAATATTTTTTTTTCCAAAGTAACTAAAAAAATATTTTTTTTCCAAAGTAACTAAAAAAATATTTTTTTTTCCAAAGTAACTAAAAAAATATTTTTTTTTCCAAAGTAACTAAAAAAATATTTTTTTTTCCAAAGTAACTAAAAAAATTTTTTTTTTCCAAAGTAACTAAAAAAAATTTTTTTTTCCAAAGTAACTAAAAAAATATATTTTTTTCCAAAGTAACTAAAATTTTTTTTTTTTTTCCAAAGTAACTAAAAAAATATTTTTTTTTCCAAAGTAACTAAAAAAATATTTTTTTTTCCAAAATAACTAAAAAAATATTTTTTTTTCCAAAGTAACTAAAAAAATATTTTTTTTCCAAAGTAACTAAAAAAATATTTTTTTTTCCAAAGTAACTAAAAAAATATTTTTTTTTCCAAAGTAACTAAAAAAATATTTTTTTTCCAAAGAAACTAAAAAAATATTTTTTTTTCCAAAGTAACTAAAAAAATTTTTTTTTTTCCAAAGTAACTAAAAAATTTATTTTTTTTCCAAAGTAACTAAAAAAATATTTTTTTTCCAAAGAAACTAAAAAAATATATTTTTTTCCAAAGTAACTAAAAATTTTTTTTTTTTTCCAAAGTAACTAAAAAAAATTTTTTTTTTCCAAAGAAACTAAAAAAATATATTTTTTTCCAAAGTAACTAAAAAAAGTTTTTTTTTCCAAAGTAACTAAAAAATTATTTTTTTTCCCAAAGTAACTAAAAAAATATTTTTTTTTCCAAAGTAACTAAAAAAATATTTTTTTTTCCAAAGTAACTAAAAAAATATTTTTTTTTCCAAAGTAACTAAAAAAATATTTTTTTTTCCAAAGTAACTAAAAAAATATTTTTTTTTCCAAAGTAACTAAAAAAATATTTTTTTTCCAAAGTAACTAAAAAAATATTTTTTTTTCCAGTAACTAAAAAAATATTTTTTTTCCAAAGTAACTAAAAAAATATTTTTTTTCCCAAAGTAACTAAAAAAATATTTTTTTTTCCAAAGTAACTAAAAAAATATTTTTTTTCCAAAGTAACTAAAAAAATATTTTTTTTTCCAAAGTAACTAAAAAAATATTTTTTTTTCCAAAGTAACTAAAAAAATATTTTTTTTTCCAAAGTAACTAAAAAAATATTTTTTTTCCAAAGTAATTAAAAAATATTTTTTTTTCCAAAGAAACTAAAAAAATATTTTTTTTTCCAAAGTAACTAAAAATTTTTTTTTTTTTCCAAAGTAACTAAAATAATTATTTTTTTTCCAAAGTAACTAAAAAATTTTTTTTTTTCCAAAGTAACTAAAAAAATAATTTTTTTTCCAAAGAAACTAAAAAAATATTTTTTTTTCCAAAGTAACTAAAAAAAAATTTTTTTTTCCAAAGTAACTAAAAAATTATTTTTTTTCCCAAAGTAACTAAAAAAATATTTTTTTTCCCAAAGTAACTAAAAAAAAAAAAGAATTCCAAAGAAACTAAAAAAATATTTTTTTTTCCAAAGTAACTAAAAAATTTTTTTTTTTCCAAAGTAACTAAAAAAATAATTTTTTTTCCAAAGAAACTAAAAAAATATTTTTTTTTCCAAAGTAACTAAAAAAAATTTTTTTTTTCCAAAGTAACTAAAAAATTATTTTTTTTCCCAAAGTAACTAAAAAAATATTTTTTTTTCCAAAGTAACTAAAAAAATATTTTTTTTTCCAAAGTAACTAAAAAAATATTTTTTTTTCCAAAGTAACTAAAAAAATATTTTTTTTTCCAAAGTAACTAAAAAAATATTTTTTTTTCCAAAGTAACTAAAAAAAATTTTTTTTTTCCAAAGTAACTAAAAAAATTTTTTTTTTTCCAAAGTAACTAAAAAAATAATTTTTTTTCCAAAGTAACTAAAAAAATATTTTTTTTTCCAAAGAAACTAAAAAAATATTTTTTTTTCCAAAGTAACTAAAAAATATTTTTTTTTTCCAAAGTAACTAAAAAAATTTTTTTTTCCAAAGTAACTAAAAAAAAAAAAAATTTTCCAAAGAAACTAAAAAAATATTTTTTTTTCCAAAGTAACTAAAAAAATATTTTTTTTTCCAAAGTAACTAAAAAAAATATTTTTTTCCAAAGTAACTAAAAAAATATTTTTTTTTCCAAAGTAACTAAAAAAATATTTTTTTTCCAAAGTAACTAAAAAAAAATTTTTTTTTCCAAAGTAACTAAAAAAATATTTTTTTTTCCAAAGTAACTAAAAAAATATTTTTTTTTTCCAAAGTAACTAAAAAAATATTTTTTTTTCCAAAGAAACTAAAAAAATATATTTTTTTTCCAAAGTAACTAAAACATTTTTTTTTTCCAAAGAAACTAAAAAAATATTTTTTTTTCCAAAGTAACTAAAAAAATATTTTTTTTTCCAAAGTAACTAAAAAAATATTTTTTTTCCAAAGTAACTAAAAAAATTTTTTTTTTCCAAAGTAACTAAAAAAAATTTTTTTTTCCAAAGTAATTAAAAAAATATTTTTTTTTCCAAAGTAACTAAAAAAATATTTTTTTTCCCAAAGTAACTAAAAAAATATTTTTTTTTCCAAAGTAACTAAAAAAATATTTTTTTTTCCAAAGTAACTAAAAAAATATTTTTTTTTCCAAAGTAACTAAAAAAATATTTTTTTTTCCAAAGTAACTAAAAAAATATTTTTTTTCCAAAGAAACTAAAAAAATATTTTTTTTTCCAAAGTAACTAAAAAAATATTTTTTTTTCCAAAGTAACTAAAAAAATATTTTTTTTTCCAAAGTAACTAAAAAAATATTTTTTTTTCAAAGTAACTAAAAAAATATTTTTTTTTCCAAATAAACTAAAAAAATATTTTTTTTTCCAAAGTAACTAAAAAAATATTTTTTTTTCCAAAGTAACTAAAAAAATATTTTTTTTCCAAAGTAACTAAAAAAATTTTTTTTTTCCAAAGTAACTAAAAAAATTTTTTTTTTCCAAAGTAATTAAAAAAATATTTTTTTTTCCAAAGTAACTAAAAAAATATTTTTTTTCCCAAAGTAACTAAAAAAATATTTTTTTTTCCAAAGTAACTAAAAAAATATTTTTTTTTCCAAAGTAACTAAAAAAATATTTTTTTTTCCAAAGTAACTAAAAAAATATTTTTTTTTCCAAAGTAACTAAAAAAATATTTTTTTTCCAAAGTAACTAAAAAAATATTTTTTTTTCCAAAGTAACTAAAAAAATATTTTTTTTTCCAAAGTAACTAAAAAAATATTTTTTTTTCCAAAGAAACTAAAAAAATATTTTTTTTTCCAAAGTAACTAAAAAAATATTTTTTTTTCCAAAGTAACTAAAAAAATATTTTTTTTTCCAAAGTAACTAAAAAAATATTTTTTTTTCAAAGTAACTAAAAAAATATTTTTTTTTCCAAATAAACTAAAAAAATATTTTTTTTTCCAAAGTAACTAAAAAAATATTTTTTTTTCCAAAGTAACTAAAAAAATATTTTTTTTTCCAAAGTAACTAAAAAAATATTTTTTTTTCCAAAGTAACTAAAAAAATATTTTTTTTTCCAAAGTAACTAAAAAAATTATTTTTTTTCCAAAGTAACTAAAAAAATATTTTTTTTCCAAAGTAACTAAAAAAATATTTTTTTTTCCAAAGTAACTAAAAAAATATTTTTTTTTCCAAAGTAACTAAAAAAATTTTTTTTTTCCAAAGTAACTAAAAAAATATTTTTTTTTCCAAAGTAACTAAAAAAATATATTTTTTTCCAAAGTAACTAAAAAAATATTTTTTTTTCCAAAGTAACTAAAAAAATATTTTTTTTTCCAAAGTAACTAAAAAAATATTTTTTTTTCCAAAGTAACTAAAAAAATATTTTTTTTTCCAAAGTAACTAAAAAAATATTTTTTTTTCCAAAGTAACTAAAAGAATATTTTTTTTTCCAAAGTAACTAAAAAAAAATTTTTTTTTCCAAAGTAACTAAAAAATTTTTTTTTTTTCCAAAGTAACTAAAAAAAATTTTTTTTTCCAAAGTAACTAAAAAAATATTTTTTTTTCCAAAGTAACTAAAAAAATATTTTTTTTTCCAAAGTAACTAAAAAAATATTTTTTTTCCAAAGTAACTAAAAAAATATTTTTTTTTTCCAAAGTAACTAAAAAAATATTTTTTTTTCCAAAGTAACTAAAAAAATATTTTTTTTTCCAAAGTAACTAAAAAAATATTTTTTTTTCCAAAGAAACTAAAAAAATATTTTTTTTTCCAAAGTAACTAAAAAAATATATTTTTTTCCAAAGTAACTAAAAAAATATTTTTTTTTCCAAAGTAACTAAAAAAATATATTTTTTTCAAAGTAACTAAAAAAATATTTTTTTTTCCAAAGAAACTAAAAAAATATTTTTTTTCCCAAAGTAACTAAAAAAATATTTTTTTTCCCAAAGTAACTAAAAAAATATTTTTTTTTCCAAAGTAACTAAAAAAATATTTTTTTTTCCAAAGTAACTAAAAAAATATTTTTTTTTCCAAAGTAACTAAACAAATTATTTTTTTTCCAAAGTAACTAAAAAAATATTTTTTTTCCAAAGTAACTAAAAAAATATTTTTTTTTCCAAAGTAACTAAAAAAAATTTTTTTTTTCCAAAGTAACTAAAAAATTATTTTTTTTCCAAAGTAACTAAAAAAATATTTTTTTTTCCAAAGTAACTAAAAAAATATTTTTTTTTCCAAAGTAACTAAAAAAATATTTTTTTTTCCAAAGTAACTAAAAAAATATTTTTTTTTCCAAAGAAACTAAAAGAATATTTTTTTTTCCAAAGTAACTAAAAAAAAAAAAAATTTTCCAAAGAAACTAAAAAAATATTTTTTTTTCCAAAGTAACTAAAAAAATATTTTTTTTTCCAAAGTAACTAAAAAAAATTATTTTTTTCCAAAGTAACTAAAAAAAAATTTTTTTTCCAAAGTAACTAAAAAATTTTTTTTTTTTCCAAAGTAACTAAAAAATTATTTTTTTTTTCCAAAGTAACTAAAAAAATATTTTTTTTTCCAAAGTAACTAAAAAAAATATTTTTTTTCCAAAGTAACTAAAAAAATATTTTGTTTTCCAAAGTAACTAAAAAAATAATTTTTTTTCCAAAGTAACTAAAAAAATATTTTTTTTTCCAAAGTAACTAAAAAAATATTTTTTTTTCCAAAGTAACTAAAAAAATATTTTTTTTTCCAAAGTAACTAAAAAATTTTTTTTTTTTCCAAAGAAACTAAAAAAATTTTTTTTTTTCCAAAGAAACTAAAAAAAATATTTTTTTTCCAAAGTAACTAAAAAAATATTTTTTTTTCCAAAGTAACTAAAAAAATATTTTTTTTCCAAAGTAACTAAAAAAATATTTTTTTTCCAAAGTAACTAAAAAAATATTTTTTTTTCCAAAGTAACTAAAAAAATATTTTTTTTTCCAAAGTAACTAAAAAAATATTTTTTTTCCAAAGTAACTAAAAAAATATTTTTTTTCCAAAGTAACTAAAAAAATATTTTTTTTTCCAAAGTAACTAAAAAAAATTTTTTTTTCCAAAGTAACTAAAAAAATATTTTTTTTTCCAAAGTAACTAAAAAAATAAAAAAAAATTCAAAGAAACTAAAAAAATATTTTTTTTTCCAAAGTAACTAAAAAAATATTTTTTTTTCCAAAGTAACTAAAAAAATATTTTTTTTTCCAAAGTAACTAAAAAAAATTTTTTTTTTCCAAAGTAACTAAAAAAATATTTTTTTTCCAAAGTAACTAAAAAAATATTTTTTTTCCAAAGTAACTAAAAAAATATTTTTTTTCCAAAGTAACTAAAAAAATATTTTTTTTTCCAAAGTAACTAAAAAAATTTTTTTTTTCCAAAGTAACTAAAAAAATATTTTTTTTTCCAAAGTAACTAAAAAAATATAAAAAATTTCAAAGAAACTAAAAAAATATTTTTTTTTCCAAAGTAACTAAAAAAATATTTTTTTTTCCAAAGTAACTAAAAAAATATTTTTTTTTCCAAAGTAACTAAAAAAAATATTTTTTTCCAAAGTAACTAAAAAAATATTTTTTTTTTCCAAAGAAACTAAAAAAAATTTTTTTTTCCAAAGTAACTAAAAAAATATTTTTTTTTCCAAAGTAACTAAAAAAATATTTTTTTTTCTAAAGTAACTAAAAAAATATTTTTTTTTCCAAAGTAACTAAAAAAATATTTTTTTTTCCAAAGTAACTAAAAAAATATTTTTTTTTCCAAAGTAACAAAAAAAATATTTTTTTTCCAAAGTAACTAAAAAAAATTTTTTTTTTCCAAAGTAACTAAAAATAAATTTTTTTTTCCAAAGAAACTAAAAAAATATTATTTTTTCCAAAGTAACTAAAAAAAAATTTTTTTTTCCAAAGTAACTAAAAAATTTTTTTTTTTCCCAAAGTAACTAAAAAAATTTTTTTTTTCCAAAGTAACTAAAAAAAAATTTTTTTTTCCAAAGTAACTAAAAAAATTTTTTTTTTCCAAAGTAACTAAAAAAATATTTTTTTTTCCAAAGTAACTAAAAAAATTTTTTTTTTTCCAAAGTAACTAAAAAAATATTTTTTTTTCCAAAGTAACTAAAAAAATATTTTTTTTTCCAAAGAAACTAAAAGAATATTTTTTTTTCCAAAGTAACTAAAAAAAAAAAAATTTTTCCAAAGAAACTAAAAAAATATTTTTTTTTCCAAAGTAACTAAAAAAATATTTTTTTTTCCAAAGTAACTAAAAAAAATTATTTTTTTCCAAAGTAACTAAAAAAATTTTTTTTTTCCAAAGTAACTAAAAAAATTTTTTTTTTTCCAAAGTAACTAAAAAATTATTATTTTTTTCCAAAGTAACTAAAAAAATATTTTTTTTTCCAAAGTAACTAAAAAAAATTTTTTTTTTCCAAAGTAACTAAAAAAATATTTTGTTTTCCAAAGTAACTAAAAAAATAATTTTTTTTCCAAAGTAACTAAAAAAATATTTTTTTTTCCAAAGTAACTAAAAAAATATTTTTTTTTCCAAAGTAACTAAAAAAATATTTTTTTTTCCAAAGTAACTAAAAAATTTTTTTTTTTCCAAAGAAACTAAATTTTTTTTTTTTTTTCCAAAGAAACTAAAAAAAATATTTTTTTTCCAAAGTAACTAAAAAAATATTTTTTTTTCCAAAGTAACTAAAAAAATATTTTTTTTCCAAAGTAACTAAAAAAATATTTTTTTTCCAAAGTAACTAAAAAAATATTTTTTTTTCCAAAGTAACTAAAAAAATATTTTTTTTTCCAAAGTAACTAAAAAAATATTTTTTTTCCAAAGTAACTAAAAAAATATTTTTTTTCCAAAGTAACTAAAAAAATATTTTTTTTCCAAAGTAACTAAAAAAAATTTTTTTTTCCAAAGTAACTAAAAAAATAAAAAAAAATTCAAAGAAACTAAAAAAATATTTTTTTTTCCAAAGTAACTAAAAAAATATTTTTTTTTCCAAAGTAACTAAAAAAATATTTTTTTTTCCAAAGTAACTAAAATTTTTTTTTTTTTTCCAAAGTAACTAAAAAAATATTTTTTTTCCAAAGTAACTAAAAAAATATTTTTTTTCCAAAGTAACTAAAAAAATATTTTTTTTCCAAAGTAACTAAAAAAATATTTTTTTTTCCAAAGTAACTAAAAAAATTTTTTTTTTCCAAAGTAACTAAAAAAATATTTTTTTTTCCAAAGTAACTAAAAAAATATAAAAAATTTCAAAGAAACTAAAAAAATATTTTTTTTTCCAAAGTAACTAAAAAAATATTTTTTTTTCCAAAGTAACTAAAAAAATATTTTTTTTTCCAAAGTAACTAAAAAAAAATATTTTTTTCCAAAGTAACTAAAAAAATATTTTTTTTTTCCAAAGAAACTAAAAAAAAATTTTTTTTTCCAAAGTAACTAAAAAAATATTTTTTTTTCCAAAGTAACTAAAAAAATATTTTTTTTTCTAAAGTAACTAAAAAAATATTTTTTTTTCCAAAGTAACTAAAAAAATATTTTTTTTTCCAAAGTAACTAAAAAAATATTTTTTTTTCCAAAGTAACAAAAAAAATATTTTTTTTCCAAAGTAACTAAAAAAATTTTTTTTTTTCCAAAGTAACTAAAAAAAATTTTTTTTTTCCAAATAAACTAAAAAAATATTATTTTTTCCAAAGTAACTAAAAAAAAAATTTTTTTTCCAAAGTAACTAAAAAAATTTTTTTTTTCCCAAAGTAACTAAAAAAATATTTTTTTTTCCAAAGTAACTAAAAAAAATATTTTTTTTCCAAAGTAACTAAAAAAATTTTTTTTTTTCCAAAGAAACTAAAAAATTTTTTTTTTTTCCAAAGTAACTAAAACATTTTTTTTTCCAAAGAAACTAAAAAAAATATTTTTTTTTCCAAAGTAACTAAAAAAATTTTTTTTTTTCCAAAGTAACTAAAAAAAATTTTTTTTTTCCAAAGTAACTAAAAAAATATTTTTTTTCCAAAGTAATTAAAAAAATATTTTTTTTTCCAAAGTAACTAAAAAAATATTTTTTTTCCCAAAGTAACTAAAAAAATATTTTTTTTTCCAAAGTAACTAAAAAAATATTTTTTTTTCCAAAGTAACTAAAAAAATATTTTTTTTCCAAAGTAACTAAAAAAATATTTTTTTTTCCAAAGTAACTAAAAAAATATTTTTTTTTCCAAAGTAACTAAAAAAATATTTTTTTTTCCAAAGTAACTAAAAAAATATTTTTTTTTCCAAAGAAACTAAAAAAATATTTTTTTTTCCAAAGTAACTAAAAAAATATTTTTTTTTCCAAAGTAACTAAAAAAATATTTTTTTTTCCAAAGTAACTAAAAAAATATATTTTTTTCAAAGTAACTAAAAAAATATTTTTTTTTCCAAAGAAACTAAAAAAATATTTTTTTTTCCAAAGTAACTAAAAAAATATTTTTTTTTCCAAAGTAACTAAAAAAATATTTTTTTTTCCAAAGTAACTAAAAAAATATTTTTTTTTCCAAAGTAACTAAAAAAAATATTTTTTTTCCAAAGTAACTAAAAAAATATTTTTTTTCCAAAGTAACTAAAAAAATATTTTTTTTTCCAAAGTAACTAAAAAAATTTTTTTTTTTCCAAAGTAACTAAAGAATTTTTTTTTTTCCAAAGTAACTAAAAAAAAATTTTTTTTCCAAAGTAACTAAAAAAATATTTTTTTTTCCAAAGTAACTAAAAAAATATTTTTTTTTCCAAAGTAACTAAAAAAATATTTTTTTTTCCAAAGTAACTAAAAAAATATATTTTTTTCCAAAGTAACTAAAAAAATATTTTTTTTTCCAAAGTAACTAAAAAAATATATTTTTTTCCAAAGAAACTAAAAAAATATTTTTTTTTCCAAAGTAACTAAAAAATATTTTTTTTTTCCAAAGTAACTAAAGAATTTTTTTTTTTCCAAAGTAACTAAAAAAAATTTTTTTTTCCAAAGTAACTAAAAAAATATTTTTTTTTCCAAAGTAACTAAAAAAATATTTTTTTTTCCAAAGTAACTAAAAAAAATATTTTTTTCCAAAGTAACTAAAAAAATATTTTTTTTTCCAAAGTAACTAAAAAAATATTTTTTTTCCAAAGTAACTAAAAAAATATTTTTTTTTCCAAAGTAACTAAAAAAATATTTTTTTTTCCAAAGTAACTAAAAAAATATTTTTTTTTCCAAAGTAACTAAAAAAATATTTTTTTTTCCAAAGAAACTAAAAAAATATTTTTTTTTCCAAAGTAACTAAAACATTTTTTTTTCCAAAGAAACAAAAAAAATATTTTTTTTCCAAAGTAACTAAAAAAAATTTTTTTTTCCAAAGTAACTAAAAAAATATTTTTTTTTCCAAAGTAACTAAAAAAAATTTTTTTTTTCCAAAGTAACTAAAAAAATATTTTTTTTCCAAAGTAACTAAAAAAATATTTTTTTTTCCAAAGTAACTAAAAAAATTTTTTTTTTTCCAAAGTAACTAAAAAAATATTTTTTTTTCCAAAGTAACTAAAAAAATATTTTTTTTTCCAAAGAAACTAAAAAAATATTTTTTTTTCCAAAGTAACTAAAAAAATATTTTTTTTTCCAAAGTAACTAAAAAAATATTTTTTTTTCCAAAGTAACTAAAAAAATATTTTTTTTTCCAAAGTAACTAAAAAAATATTTTTTTTTCCAAAGTAACTAAAAAAATATTTTTTTTTCCAAAGTAACTAAAAAAATATTTTTTTTCCAAAGTAACTAAAAAAATATTTTTTTTTCCAAAGTAACTAAAAAAATATTTTTTTTTCCAAAGTAACTAAAAAAAATATTTTTTTCCAAAGTAACTAAAAAAATTTTTTTTTTCCAAAGTAACTAAAAAAATATTTTTTTTTCCAAAGTAACTAAAAAAATATTTTTTTTTCCAAAGTAACTAAAAAAATATTTTTTTTCCCAAAGTAACTAAAAAAATATTTTTTTTTCCAAAGTAACTAAAAAAATATTTTTTTTTCCAAAGTAACTAAAAAAATATTTTTTTTTCCAAAGAAACTAAAAGAATATTTTTTTTTCCAAAGTAACTAAAAAAAAATTTTTTTTTCCAAAGTAACTAAAAAAATTTTTTTTTTTCCAAAGTAACTAAAAAAAAATTTTTTTTCCAAAGTAACTAAAAAAATATTTTTTTTCCAAAGTAACTAAAAAAATATTTTTTTTTCCAAAGTAACTAAAAAAATATTTTTTTTTCCAAAGTAACTAAAAAAATATTTTTTTTTCCAAAGTAACTAAAAAAATTTTTTTTTTTCCAAAGTAACTAAAAAAAATTTTTTTTTTCCAAAGTAACTAAAACATTTTTTTTTCCAAAGAAACTAAAAAAATATTTTTTTTTCCAAAGTAACTAAAAAAATTTTTTTTTTTCCAAAGTAACTAAAAAAAATTTTTTTTTTCCAAAGTAACTAAAAAAATATTTTTTTTCCAAAGTAATTAAAAAAATATTTTTTTTTCCAAAGTAACTAAAAAAATATTTTTTTTCCAAAGTAATTAAAAAAATATTTTTTTTTCCAAAGTAACTAAAAAAATATTTTTTTTTCCAAAGTAACTAAAAAAATATTTTTTTTTCCAAAGTAACTAAAAAAATATTTTTTTTCCAAAGTAACTAAAAAAATATTTTTTTTTCCAAAGTAACTAAAAAAATATTTTTTTTTCCAAAGTAACTAAAAAAATATTTTTTTTTCCAAAGTAACTAAAAAAATATTTTTTTTTCCAAAGAAACTAAAAAAATATTTTTTTTTCCAAAGTAACTAAAAAAATATTTTTTTTTCCAAAGTAACTAAAAAAATATTTTTTTTTCCAAAGTAACTAAAAAAATATATTTTTTTCAAAGTAACTAAAAAAATATTTTTTTTTCCAAAGAAACTAAAAAAATATTTTTTTTTCCAAAGTAACTAAAAAAATATTTTTTTTTCCAAAGTAACTAAAAAAATATTTTTTTTTCCAAAGTAACTAAAAAAATATTTTTTTTTCCAAAGTAACTAAAAAAATATTTTTTTTTCCAAAGTAACTAAAAAAAATATTTTTTTTCCAAAGTAACTAAAAAAATATTTTTTTTCCAAAGTAACTAAAAAAATATTTTTTTTTCCAAAGTAACTAAAAAATTTTTTTTTTTTCCAAAGTAACTAAAGAATTTTTTTTTTTTTCCAAAGTAACTAAAAAAAATTTTTTTTTCCAAAGTAACTAAAAAAATATTTTTTTTTCCAAAGTAACTAAAAAAATATTTTTTTTTCCAAAGTAACTAAAAAAATATTTTTTTTTCCAAAGTAACTAAAAAAAATTTTTTTTTCCAAAGTAACTAAAAAAATATTTTTTTTTCCAAAGTAACTAAAAAAATATTTTTTTTTCCAAAGTAACTAAAAAAATATTTTTTTTTCCAAAGTAACTAAAAAAATATTTTTTTTTCCAAAGTAACTAAAAAAATATTTTTTTTTCCAAAGTAACTAAAAAAATATTTTTTTTTCCAAAGTAACTAAAAAAATATATTTTTTTCCAAAGAAACTAAAAAAATATTTTTTTTTCCAAAGTAACTAAAAAATATTTTTTTTTTCCAAAGTAACTAAAAAAAATTTTTTTTTCCAAAGTAACTAAAAAAAAAAAAAAATTTCCAAAGAAACTAAAAAAATATTTTTTTTTCCAAAGTAACTAAAAAAATATTTTTTTTTCCAAAGTAACTAAAAAAAAATATTTTTTTCCAAAGTAACTAAAAAAATATTTTTTTTTCCAAAGTAACTAAAAAAATATTTTTTTTCCAAAGTAACTAAAAAAATATTTTTTTTTCCAAAGTAACTAAAAAAATATTTTTTTTTCCAAAGTAACTAAAAAAATATTTTTTTTTCCAAAGTAACTAAAAAAATATTTTTTTTTCCAAAGAAACTAAAAAAATATTTTTTTTTCCAAAGTAACTAAAACATTTTTTTTTTCCAAAGAAACAAAAAAAATTTTTTTTTCCAAAGTAACTAAAAAAAATTTTTTTTTCCAAAGTAACTAAAAAAAATTTTTTTTTTCCAAAGTAACTAAAAAAATATTTTTTTTCCAAAGTAACTAAAAAAATATTTTTTTTTCCAAAGTAACTAAAAAAAATTTTTTTTTTCCAAAGTAACTAAAAAAATATATTTTTTTCCAAAGTAACTAAAAAAATATTTTTTTTTCCAAAGAAACTAAAAAAATATTTTTTTTTCCAAAGTAACTAAAAAAATATTTTTTTTTCCAAAGTAACTAAAAAAATATTTTTTTTTCCAAAGTAACTAAAAAAATATATTTTTTTCAAAGTAACTAAAAAAATATTTTTTTTTCCAAAGAAACTAAAAAAATATTTTTTTTTCCAAAGTAACTAAAAAAATATTTTTTTTTCCAAAGTAACTAAAAAAATATTTTTTTTTCCAAAGTAACTAAAAAAATATTTTTTTTTCCAAAGTAACTAAAAAAATTTTTTTTTTTCCAAAGTAACTAAAAAAATTTTTTTTTTTCCAAAGTAACTAAAAAAATATATTTTTTCCAAAGTAACTAAAAAAATTTTTTTTTTTCCAAAGTAACTAAAAAAATATTTTTTTTTCCAAAGTAACTAAAAAAAATTTTTTTTTCCAAAGTAACTAAAAAAATTTTTTTTTTCCAAAGTAACTAAAAAAATATTTTTTTTTCCAAAGTAACTAAAAAAATATTTTTTTTTCCAAAGTAACTAAAAAAATATTTTTTTTTCCAAAGTAACTAAAAAAATATTTTTTTTTCCAAAGTAACTAAAAAAATATTTTTTTTTCCAAAGTAACTAAAAAAATATTTTTTTTTCCAAAGAAACTAAAAGAATATTTTTTTTTCCAAAGTAACTAAAAAAAATTTTTTTTTTCCAAAGTAACTAAAAAAATTATTTTTTTTCCAAAGTAACTAAAAAAAATTTTTTTTTCCAAAGTAACTAAAAAATTTTTTTTTTTTCCAAAGTAACTAAAAAAATATTTTTTTTTCCAAAGTAACTAAAAAAATATTTTTTTTCCAAAGTAACTAAAAAAATATTTTTTTTTCCAAAGTAACTAAAAAAATATTTTTTTTTCCAAAGTAACTAAAAAAATATTTTTTTTTCCAAAGTAACTAAAAAAATATTTTTTTTTCCAAAGAAACTAAAAAAATATTTTTTTTTCCAAAGTAACTAAAATTTTTTTTTTTTTCCAAAGTAACTAAAAAAATATTTTTTTTTCCAAAGTAACTAAAAAAAATTTTTTTTTTCCAAAGTAACTAAAAAAAAATTTTTTTTCCAAAGTAATTAAAAAAATATTTTTTTTTCCAAAGTAACTAAAAAAATATTTTTTTTCCCAAAGTAACTAAAAAAATATTTTTTTTTCCAAAGTAACTAAAAAAATATTTTTTTTTCCAAAGAAACTAAAAAAATATTTTTTTTTCCAAAGTAACTAAAAAAATATTTTTTTTTCCAAAGTAACTAAAAAAATATTTTTTTTTCCAAAGTAACTAAAAAAATATTTTTTTTTCAAAGTAACTAAAAAAATATTTTTTTTTCCAAAGAAACTAAAAAAATATTTTTTTTCCAAAGTAACTAAAAAAATATTTTTTTTTCCAAAGTAACTAAAAAAATATTTTTTTTTCCAAAGTAACTAAAAAAATATTTTTTTTTCCAAAGTAACTAAAAAAATATTTTTTTTTCCAAAGTAACTAAAAAAATTATTTTTTTTCCAAAGTAACTAAAAAAATATTTTTTTTCCAAAGTAACTAAAAAAATATTTTTTTTTCCAAAGTAACTAAAAAAATATTTTTTTTTCCAAAGTAACTAAAAAAATTTTTTTTTTCCAAAGTAACTAAAAAAAATTTTTTTTTCCAAAGTAACTAAAAAAATATTTTTTTTTCCAAAGTAACTAAAAAAATATTTTTTTTTCCAAAGTAACTAAAAAAATATTTTTTTTTCCAAAGTAACTAAAAAAATATTTTTTTTTCCAAAGTAACTAAAAAAATATTTTTTTTTCCAAAGTAACTAAAAAAATATTTTTTTTTCCAAAGAAACTAAAAGAATATTTTTTTTTCCAAAGTAACTAAAAAAAATTTTTTTTTTCCAAAGTAACTAAAAAAAATTTTTTTTTTCCAAAGTAACTAAAAAAATTTTTTTTTTCCAAAGTAACTAAAAAAATATTTTTTTTTCCAAAGTAACTAAATAAATATTTTTTTTTCCAAAGTAACTAAAAAAATATTTTTTTTCCAAAGTAACTAAAAAAATATTTTTTTTTCCAAAGTAACTAAAAAAATATTTTTTTTTCCAAAGTAACTAAAAAAATATTTTTTTTTCCAAAGTAACTAAAAAAATATTTTTTTTTCCAAAGAAACTAAAAAAATATTTTTTTTTCCAAAGTAACTAAAAAAATTATTTTTTTTCCAAAGTAACTAAAAAAATATTTTTTTTCCAAAGTAACTAAAAAAATATTTTTTTTTCCAAAGTAACTAAAAAAAATTTTTTTTTTCCAAAGTAACTAAAAAAATTTTTTTTTTCCAAAGTAACTAAAAAAATTTTTTTTTTCCAAAGTAACTAAAAAAATATTTTTTTTTCCAAAGTAACTAAAAATTATTTTTTTTTCCAAAGTAACTAAAAAAATATTTTTTTTTCCAAAGTAACTAAAAAAATATTTTTTTTTCCAAAGAAACTAAAAGAATATTTTTTTTTCCAAAGTAACTAAAAAAATATATTTTTTTCCAAAGAAACTAAAAAAATATTTTTTTTTCCAAAGTAACTAAAAAAATATTTTTTTTCCCAAAGTAACTAAAAAAATATATTTTTTTCCAAAGTAACTAAAAAAATATTTTTTTTTCCAAAGTAACTAAAAAAATATTTTTTTTCCAAAGTAACTAAAAAAATATTTTTTTTTCCAAAGTAACTAAAAAAATATTTTTTTTTCCAAAGTAACTAAAAAAATATTTTTTTTCCAAAGTAACTAAAAAAATATTTTTTTTCCAAAGTAACTAAAAAAATATTTTTTTTTCCAAAGTAACTAAAAAAATATTTTTTTTTCCAAAGTAACTAAAAAAAATTTTTTTTTCCAAAGTAACTAAAAAAATAATTTTTTTTTCAAAGAAACTAAAAAAATATTTTTTTTTCCAAAGTAACTAAAAAAATATTTTTTTTTCCAAAGTAACTAAAAAAATATTTTTTTTTCCAAAGTAACTAAAAAAATATTTTTTTTTCCAAAGTAACTAAAAAAATATTTTTTTTTCCAAAGAAACTAAAAAAATATTTTTTTTTCCAAAGTAACTAAAAAAATATTTTTTTTTCCAAAGTAACTAAAAAAAATTTTTTTTTTCCAAAGTAACTAAAAAAATATTTTGTTTTCCAAAGTAACTAAAAAAATAATTTTTTTTCCAAAGTAACTAAAAAAATATTTTTTTTTCCAAAGTAACTAAAAAAATATTTTTTTTTCCAAAGTAACTAAAAAAATATTTTTTTTTCCAAAGTAACTAAAAATTTTTTTTTTTTCCAAAGAAACTAAAAATTTTTTTTTTTTCCAAAGAAACTAAAAAAAATATTTTTTTTCCAAAGTAACTAAAAAAATATTTTTTTTTCCAAAGTAACTAAAAAAATATTTTTTTTCCAAAGTAACTAAAAAAATATTTTTTTTCCAAAGTAACTAAAAAAATAATTTTTTTTCCAAAGTAACTAAAAAAATATTTTTTTTTCCAAAGTAACTAAAAAAATATTTTTTTTCCAAAGTAACTAAAAAAATATTTTTTTTCCAAAGTAACTAAAAAAATATTTTTTTTCCAAAGTAACTAAAAAAAATTTTTTTTTCCAAAGTAACTAAAAAAATATTTTTTTTTCCAAAGTAACTAAAAAAATAAAAAAAAATTCAAAGAAACTAAAAAAATATTTTTTTTTCCAAAGTAACTAAAAAAATATTTTTTTTTCCAAAGTAACTAAAAAAATATTTTTTTTTCCAAAGTAACTAAAATTTTTTTTTTTTTTCCAAAGTAACTAAAAAAATATTTTTTTTCCAAAGTAACTAAAAAAATATTTTTTTTCCAAAGTAACTAAAAAAATATTTTTTTTCCAAAGTAACTAAAAAAATATTTTTTTTTCCAAAGTAACTAAAAAAAATTTTTTTTTCCAAAGTAACTAAAAAAATATTTTTTTTTCCAAAGTAACTAAAAAAATATAAAAAATTTCAAAGAAACTAAAAAAATATTTTTTTTTCCAAAGTAACTAAAAAAATATTTTTTTTTCCAAAGTAACTAAAAAAATATTTTTTTTTCCAAAGTAACTAAAAAAAAATATTTTTTTCCAAAGTAACTAAAAAAATATTTTTTTTTTCCAAAGAAACTAAAAAAAAATTTTTTTTTCCAAAGTAACTAAAAAAATATTTTTTTTTCCAAAGTAACTAAAAAAATATTTTTTTTTCTAAAGTAACTAAAAAAATATTTTTTTTTCCAAAGTAACTAAAAAAATATTTTTTTTTCCAAAGTAACTAAAAAAATATTTTTTTTTCCAAAGTAACAAAAAAAATATTTTTTTTCCAAAGTAACTAAAAAAATTTTTTTTTTTCCAAAGTAACTAAAAAAAATTTTTTTTTTCCAAAGAAACTAAAAAAATATTATTTTTTCCAAAGTAACTAAAAAAAAATTTTTTTTTCCAAAGTAACTAAAAAATTTTTTTTTTTCCCAAAGTAACTAAAAAAATATTTTTTTTTCCAAAGTAACTAAAAAAAATATTTTTTTTCCAAAGTAACTAAAAAAATTTTTTTTTTTCCAAAGAAACTAAAAATTTTTTTTTTTTTCCAAAGTAACTAAAACATTTTTTTTTCCAAAGAAACTAAAAAAAATATTTTTTTTTCCAAAGTAACTAAAAAAATTTTTTTTTTTCCAAAGTAACTAAAAAAAATTTTTTTTTTCCAAAGTAACTAAAAAAATATTTTTTTTCCAAAGTAATTAAAAAAATATTTTTTTTTCCAAAGTAACTAAAAAAATATTTTTTTTCCCAAAGTAACTAAAAAAATATTTTTTTTTCCAAAGTAACTAAAAAAATATTTTTTTTTCCAAAGTAACTAAAAAAATATTTTTTTTCCAAAGTAACTAAAAAAATATTTTTTTTTCCAAAGTAACTAAAAAAATATTTTTTTTTCCAAAGTAACTAAAAAAATATTTTTTTTTCCAAAGTAACTAAAAAAATATTTTTTTTTCCAAAGAAACTAAAAAAATATTTTTTTTTCCAAAGTAACTAAAAAAATATTTTTTTTTCCAAAGTAACTAAAAAAATATTTTTTTTTCCAAAGTAACTAAAAAAATATATTTTTTTCAAAGTAACTAAAAAAATATTTTTTTTTCCAAAGAAACTAAAAAAATATTTTTTTTTCCAAAGTAACTAAAAAAATATTTTTTTTTCCAAAGTAACTAAAAAAATATTTTTTTTTCCAAAGTAACTAAAAAAATATTTTTTTTTCCAAAGTAACTAAAAAAAATATTTTTTTTCCAAAGTAACTAAAAAAATATTTTTTTTCCAAAGTAACTAAAAAAATATTTTTTTTTCCAAAGTAACTAAAAAATTTTTTTTTTTCCAAAGTAACTAAAGAATTTTTTTTTTTCCAAAGTAACTAAAAAAAAATTTTTTTTCCAAAGTAACTAAAAAAATATTTTTTTTTCCAAAGTAACTAAAAAAATATTTTTTTTTCCAAAGTAACTAAAAAAATATTTTTTTTTCCAAAGTAACTAAAAAAATATATTTTTTTCCAAAGTAACTAAAAAAATATTTTTTTTTCCAAAGTAACTAAAAAAATATATTTTTTTCCAAAGAAACTAAAAAAATATTTTTTTTTCCAAAGTAACTAAAAAATATTTTTTTTTTCCAAAGTAACTAAAGAATTTTTTTTTTTCCAAAGTAACTAAAAAAAATTTTTTTTTCCAAAGTAACTAAAAAAATATTTTTTTTTCCAAAGTAACTAAAAAAATATTTTTTTTTCCAAAGTAACTAAAAAAAATATTTTTTTCCAAAGTAACTAAAAAAATATTTTTTTTTCCAAAGTAACTAAAAAAATATTTTTTTTCCAAAGTAACTAAAAAAATATTTTTTTTTCCAAAGTAACTAAAAAAATATTTTTTTTTCCAAAGTAACTAAAAAAATATTTTTTTTTCCAAAGTAACTAAAAAAATATTTTTTTTTCCAAAGAAACTAAAAAAATATTTTTTTTTCCAAAGTAACTAAAACATTTTTTTTTCCAAAGAAACAAAAAAAATATTTTTTTTCCAAAGTAACTAAAAAAATTTTTTTTTTCCAAAGTAACTAAAAAAATATTTTTTTTTCCAAAGTAACTAAAAAAAATTTTTTTTTTCCAAAGTAACTAAAAAAATATTTTTTTTCCAAAGTAACTAAAAAAATATTTTTTTTTCCAAAGTAACTAAAAAATTTTTTTTTTTCCAAAGTAACTAAAAAAATATTTTTTTTTCCAAAGTAACTAAAAAAATATTTTTTTTTCCAAAGAAACTAAAAAAATATTTTTTTTTCCAAAGTAACTAAAAAAATATTTTTTTTTCCAAAGTAACTAAAAAAATATTTTTTTTTCCAAAGTAACTAAAAAAATATTTTTTTTTCCAAAGTAACTAAAAAAATATTTTTTTTTCCAAAGTAACTAAAAAAATATTTTTTTTTCCAAAGTAACTAAAAAAATATTTTTTTTCCAAAGTAACTAAAAAAATATTTTTTTTTCCAAAGTAACTAAAAAAATATTTTTTTTTCCAAAGTAACTAAAAAAATATTTTTTTCCAAAGTAACTAAAAAATTTTTTTTTTCCAAAGTAACTAAAAAAATATTTTTTTTTCCAAAGTAACTAAAAAAATATTTTTTTTTCCAAAGTAACTAAAAAAATATTTTTTTTTCCAAAGTAACTAAAAAAATATTTTTTTTTCCAAAGTAACTAAAAAAATATTTTTTTTTCCAAAGTAACTAAAAAAATATTTTTTTTTCCAAAGAAACTAAAAGAATATTTTTTTTTCCAAAGTAACTAAAAAAAATTTTTTTTTCCAAAGTAACTAAAAAAATTTTTTTTTTTCCAAAGTAACTAAAAAAAAATTTTTTTTCCAAAGTAACTAAAAAAATATTTTTTTTCCAAAGTAACTAAAAAAATATTTTTTTTTCCAAAGTAACTAAAAAAATATTTTTTTTTCCAAAGTAACTAAAAAAATATTTTTTTTTCCAAAGTAACTAAAAAAATTTTTTTTTTTCCAAAGTAACTAAAAAAAATTTTTTTTTTCCAAAGTAACTAAAACATTTTTTTTTCCAAAGAAACTAAAAAAATATTTTTTTTTCCAAAGTAACTAAAAAAATTTTTTTTTTCCAAAGTAACTAAAAAAAATTTTTTTTTTCCAAAGTAACTAAAAAAATATTTTTTTTCCAAAGTAATTAAAAAAATATTTTTTTTTCCAAAGTAACTAAAAAAATATTTTTTTTCCCAAAGTAACTAAAAAAATATTTTTTTTTCCAAAGTAACTAAAAAAATATTTTTTTTTCCAAAGTAACTAAAAAAATATTTTTTTTCCAAAGTAACTAAAAAAATATTTTTTTTCCAAAGTAACTAAAAAAATATTTTTTTTTCCAAAGTAACTAAAAAAATATTTTTTTTTCCAAAGTAACTAAAAAAATATTTTTTTTTCCAAAGAAACTAAAAAAATATTTTTTTTCCAAAGTAACTAAAAAAATATTTTTTTTTCCAAAGTAACTAAAAAATATTTTTTTTTCCAAAGTAACTAAAAAAATATATTTTTTTCAAGTAACTAAAAAAATATTTTTTTTTCCAAAGAAACTAAAAAAATATTTTTTTTTCCAAAGTAACTAAAAAAATATTTTTTTTTCCAAAGTAACTAAAAAAATATTTTTTTTCCAAAGTAACTAAAAAAATATTTTTTTTTCCAAAGTAACTAAAAAATATTTT
Source organism: Melanostigma gelatinosum (assembly GCF_949748355.1). Lineage (NCBI taxonomy): Eukaryota > Metazoa > Chordata > Actinopteri > Perciformes > Zoarcidae > Melanostigma > Melanostigma gelatinosum. Next base: position 12,772 of record NW_027635186.1, on the reverse strand, counting down.
TTTTTCCAAAGTAACTAAAAAAAATATTTTTTTTCCAAAGTAACTAAAAAAATATTTTTTTTCCAAAGTAACTAAAAAAATATTTTTTTTTCCAAAGTAACTAAAAAAATTTTTTTTTTCCAAAGTAACTAAAGAATTTTTTTTTTTTCCAAAGTAACTAAAAAAAATTTTTTTTTCCAAAGTAACTAAAAAAATATTTTTTTTTCCAAAGTAACTAAAAAAATATTTTTTTTTCCAAAGTAACTAAAAAAAATTTTTTTTTCCAAAGTAACTAAAAAAATATTTTTTTTTCCAAAGTAACTAAAAAAATATTTTTTTTTTCCAAAGTAACTAAAAAAATATTTTTTTTTCCAAAGTAACTAAAAAATATTTTTTTTTCCAAAGTAACTAAAAAAATATTTTTTTTTCCAAAGTAACTAAAAAAATATATTTTTTTCCAAAGAAACTAAAAAAATATTTTTTTTTCCAAAGTAACTAAAAAATATTTTTTTTTTCCAAAGTAACTAAAAAAAATTTTTTTTTCCAAAGTAACTAAAAAAAAAAAAAATTTCCAAAGAAACTAAAAAAATATTTTTTTTTCCAAAGTAACTAAAAAAATATTTTTTTTTCCAAAGTAACTAAAAAAAAATATTTTTTTCCAAAGTAACTAAAAAAATATTTTTTTTTCCAAAGTAACTAAAAAAATATTTTTTTTCCAAAGTAACTAAAAAAATATTTTTTTTTTCCAAAGTAACTAAAAAAATATTTTTTTTTCCAAAGTAACTAAAAAAATATTTTTTTTTCCAAAGTAACTAAAAAAATATTTTTTTTTCCAAAGAAACTAAAAAAATATTTTTTTTTCCAAAGTAACTAAAACATTTTTTTTTTCCAAAGAAACAAAAAAAAATTTTTTTTCCAAAGTAACTAAAAAAAATTTTTTTTTCCCAAAGTAACTAAAAAAAATTTTTTTTTTCCAAAGTAACTAAAAAAATATTTTTTTTCCAAAGTAACTAAAAAAATATTTTTTTTTCCAAAGTAACTAAAAAAATTTTTTTTTTCCAAAGTAACTAAAAAAATATATTTTTTTCCAAAGTAACTAAAAAAATATTTTTTTTTCCAAAGAAACTAAAAAAATATTTTTTTTTCCAAAGTAACTAAAAAAATATTTTTTTTTCCAAAGTAACTAAAAAAATATTTTTTTTTCCAAAGTAACTAAAAAAATATATTTTTTTCAAAGTAACTAAAAAAATATTTTTTTTTCCAAAGAAACTAAAAAAATATTTTTTTTTCCAAAGTAACTAAAAAAATATTTTTTTTTCCAAAGTAACTAAAAAAATATTTTTTTTTCCAAAGTAACTAAAAAAATATTTTTTTTTCCAAAGTAACTAAAAAAATATTTTTTTTTCCAAAGTAACTAAAAAAATTTTTTTTTTTCCAAAGTAACTAAAAAAAATATTTTTTTCCAAAGTAACTAAAAAAAATTTTTTTTTCCAAAGTAACTAAAAAAATATTTTTTTTTCCAAAGTAACTAAAAAAAATTTTTTTTTCCAAAGTAACTAAAAAAATTTTTTTTTTCCAAAGTAACTAAAAAAATATTTTTTTTTCCAAAGTAACTAAAAAAATATTTTTTTTTCCAAAGTAACTAAAAAAATATTTTTTTTTCCAAAGTAACTAAAAAAATATTTTTTTTTCCAAAGTAACTAAAAAAATATTTTTTTTTCCAAAGTAACTAAAAAAATATTTTTTTTTCCAAAGAAACTAAAAGAATATTTTTTTTTCCAAAGTAACTAAAAAAAATTTTTTTTTTCCAAAGTAACTAAAAAAATTATTTTTTTTCCAAAGTAACTAAAAAAAATTTTTTTTTCCAAAGTAACTAAAAAATTTTTTTTTTTCCAAAGTAACTAAAAAAATATTTTTTTTTCCAAAGTAACTAAAAAAATATTTTTTTTCCAAAGTAACTAAAAAAATATTTTTTTTTCCAAAGTAACTAAAAAAATATTTTTTTTTCCAAAGTAACTAAAAAAATATTTTTTTTTCCAAAGTAACTAAAAAAATATTTTTTTTTCCAAAGAAACTAAAAAAATATTTTTTTTTCCAAAGTAACTAAAATTTTTTTTTTTTTCCAAAGTAACTAAAAAAATATTTTTTTTCCAAAGTAACTAAAAAAAATTTTTTTTTCCAAAGTAACTAAAAAAAATTTTTTTTTCCAAAGTAATTAAAAAAATATTTTTTTTTCCAAAGTAACTAAAAAAATATTTTTTTTCCCAAAGTAACTAAAAAAATATTTTTTTTTCCAAAGTAACTAAAAAAATATTTTTTTTTCCAAAGAAACTAAAAAAATATTTTTTTTTCCAAAGTAACTAAAAAAATATTTTTTTTTCCAAAGTAACTAAAAAAATATTTTTTTTTCCAAAGTAACTAAAAAAATATTTTTTTTTCAAAGTAACTAAAAAAATATTTTTTTTTCCAAAGAAACTAAAAAAATATTTTTTTTCCAAAGTAACTAAAAAAATATTTTTTTTTCCAAAGTAACTAAAAAAATATTTTTTTTTCCAAAGTAACTAAAAAAATATTTTTTTTTCCAAAGTAACTAAAAAAATATTTTTTTTTCCAAAGTAACTAAAAAAATTATTTTTTTTCCAAAGTAACTAAAAAAATATTTTTTTTCCAAAGTAACTAAAAAAATATTTTTTTTCCAAAGTAACTAAAAAAATATTTTTTTTTCCAAAGTAACTAAAAAAATTTTTTTTTTCCAAAGTAACTAAAAAAAATTTTTTTTTCCAAAGTAACTAAAAAAATTTTTTTTTTTCCAAAGTAACTAAAAAAATATTTTTTTTTCCAAAGTAACTAAAAAAATTTTTTTTTTTCCAAAGTAACTAAAAAAATATTTTTTTTTCCAAAGTAACTAAAAAAATATTTTTTTTTCCAAAGTAACTAAAAAAATATTTTTTTTTCCAAAGAAACTAAAAGAATATTTTTTTTTCCAAAGTAACTAAAAAAAATTTTTTTTTTCCAAAGTAACTAAAAAAAATTTTTTTTTTCCAAAGTAACTAAAAAAAATTTTTTTTTTCCAAAGTAACTAAAAAAATATTTTTTTTTCCAAAGTAACTAAATAAATATTTTTTTTTCCAAAGTAACTAAAAAAATATTTTTTTTCCAAAGTAACTAAAAAAATATTTTTTTTTCCAAAGTAACTAAAAAAATATTTTTTTTTCCAAAGTAACTAAAAAAATATTTTTTTTTCCAAAGTAACTAAAAAAATATTTTTTTTTCCAAAGAAACTAAAAAAATATTTTTTTTTCCAAAGTAACTAAAAAAATTATTTTTTTTCCAAAGTAACTAAAAAAATATTTTTTTTCCAAAGTAACTAAAAAAATATTTTTTTTTCCAAAGTAACTAAAAAAAAATTTTTTTTTCCAAAGTAACTAAAAAAATTTTTTTTTTCCAAAGTAACTAAAAAAATTTTTTTTTTCCAAAGTAACTAAAAAAATATTTTTTTTTCCAAAGTAACTAAAAATTATTTTTTTTTCCAAAGTAACTAAAAAAATATTTTTTTTTCCAAAGTAACTAAAAAAATATTTTTTTTTCCAAAGAAACTAAAAGAATATTTTTTTTTCCAAAGTAACTAAAAAAATATATTTTTTTCCAAAGAAACTAAAAAAATATTTTTTTTTCCAAAGTAACTAAAAAAATATTTTTTTTCCCAAAGTAACTAAAAAAATATTTTTTTTTCCAAAGTAACTAAAAAAATATTTTTTTTTCCAAAGTAACTAAAAAAATATTTTTTTTCCAAAGTAACTAAAAAAATATTTTTTTTTCCAAAGTAACTAAAAAAATATTTTTTTTTCCAAAGTAACTAAAAAAATATTTTTTTTCCAAAGTAACTAAAAAAATATTTTTTTTCCAAAGTAACTAAAAAAATATTTTTTTTTCCAAAGTAACTAAAAAAATATTTTTTTTTCCAAAGTAACTAAAAAAAATTTTTTTTCCAAAGTAACTAAAAAAATAAATTTTTTTTCAAAGAAACTAAAAAAATATTTTTTTTTCCAAAGTAACTAAAAAAATATTTTTTTTTCCAAAGTAACTAAAAAAATATTTTTTTTTCCAAAGTAACTAAAAAAATATTTTTTTTTCCAAAGTAACTAAAAAAATATTTTTTTTTCCAAAGAAACTAAAAAAATATTTTTTTTTCCAAAGTAACTAAAAAAATATTTTTTTTTCCAAAGTAACTAAAAAAATATTTTTTTTTCTAAAGTAACTAAAAAAATATTTTTTTTTCCAAAGTAACTAAAAAAATATTTTTTTTTCCAAAGTAACTAAAAAAATATTTTTTTTTCCAAAGTAACTAAAAAAATATTTTTTTTCCAAAGTAACTAAAAAAAATTTTTTTTTCCAAAGTAACTAAAAAAATTTTTTTTTTTCCAAAGAAACTAAAAAAATATTATTTTTTCCAAAGTAACTAAAATTTTTTTTTTTTTCCAAAGTAACTAAAAAAAAAATTTTTTTTCCAAAGTAACTAAAAAAAATTATTTTTTTCCAAAGTAACTAAAAAATTTATTTTTTTTCCAAAGTAACTAAAAAAAATTATTTTTTTCAAAGTAACTAAAAAAATTTTTTTTTTCCAAAGTAACTAAAAAAAATTTTTTTTTTCCAAAGTAACTAAAAAAATTTTTTTTTTCCAAAGTAATTAAAAAAAAAATTCTTTTTCCAAAGTAACTAAAAAAATATTTTTTTTTCCAAAGTAACTAAAAAAATATTTTTTTTCCAAAGTAACTAAAAAAAATTTTTTTTTTCCAAAGTAACTCAAATTTTTTTTTTTTCCAAAGTAACTAAAAAAATATTTTTTTTTTTCCAAAGTAACTAAAAAAATATTTTTTTTTCCAAAGTAACTAAAAAAATATTTTTTTTTCCAAAGTAACTAAAAAAATATTTTTTTTTCCAAAGTAACTAAAAAAATATTTTTTTTTCCAAAGTAACTAAAAAAATTTTTTTTTTTCCAAAGAAACTAAAAAATTTTTTTTTTTTCCAAAGAAACTAAAAAAAAATTTTTTTTTCCAAAGTAACTAAAAAAATATTTTTTTTTCCAAAGTAAGTAAAAAAATATTATTTTTTCCAAAGTAACTAAAAAAATATTTTTTTTCCAAAGTAACTAAAAAAATATTTTTTTTCCAAAGTAACTAAAAAAATATATTTTTTTCCAAAGTAACTAAAAAAATATATTTTTTTCCAAAGTAACTAAAAAAATTTTTTTTTTCCAAAGTAACTAAAAAAAATTTTTTTTTTCCAAAGTAACTAAAAAAATAATTTTTTTTTCAAAGAAACTAAAAAAAAATTTTTTTTTCCAAAGTAACTAAAAAAATATTTTTTTTCCCAAAGTAACTAAAAAAATATTTTTTTTTCCAAAGTAACTAAAAAAATATTTTTTTTTCCAAAGTAACTAAAAAAATATTTTTTTTTCCAAAGAAACTAAAAAAATATTTTTTTTTCCAAAGTAACTAAAAAAATATTTTTTTTTCCAAAGTAACTAAAAAAATATTTTTTTTCTAAAGTAACTAAAAAAATATTTTTTTTTCCAAAGTAACTAAAAAAATATTTTTTTTTCCAAAGTAACAAAAAAAATATTTTTTTTTCCAAAGTAACAAAAAAAATATTTTTTTTCCAAAGTAACTAAAAAAATTTTCTTTTTTCCAAAGAAACTAAAAAAATATTTTTTTTTCCAAAGTAACTAAAACATTTTTTTTTTCCAAAGAAACAAAAAAAATATTTTTTTTCCAAAGTAACTAAAAAAAATTTTTTTTCCAAAGTAACTAAAAAAATATTTTTTTTTCCAAAGTAACTAAAAAAAATTTTTTTTTTCCAAAGTAACTAAAAAAATATTTTTTTTCCAAAGTAACTAAAAAAATATTTTTTTTTCCAAAGTAACTAAAAAAAATTTTTTTTTTCCAAAGTAACTAAAAAAATTTTTTTTTTCCAAAGTAACTAAAAAAATATTTTTTTTTCCAAAGAAACTAAAAAAATATTTTTTTTTCCAAAGTAACTAAAAAAATATTTTTTTTCCAAAGAAACTAAAAAAAAAATTTTTTTTCCAAAGTAACTAAAAAAATATTTTTTTTCCCAAAGTAACTAAAAAAATATTTTTTTTTCCAAAGTAACTAAAAAATATTTTTTTTTCCAAAGTAACTAAAAAATATTTTTTTTCCAAAGTAACTAAAAAAATATTTTTTTTTCCAAAGTAACTAAAAAAATATTTTTTTTTCCAAAGTAACTAAAAAAATTTTTTTTTTCCAAAGTAACTAAAAAAATATTTTTTTTCCAAAGTAACTAAAAAAATATTTTTTTTTCCAAAGTAACTAAAAAAATATTTTTTTTTCCAAAGTAACTAAAAAAAATTTTTTTTTCCAAAGTAACTAAAAAAATTTTTTTTTTCCAAAGTAACTAAAAAAATATTTTTTTTTCCAAAGTAACTAAAAAAATATTTTTTTTTCCAAAGTAACTAAAAAAATATTTTTTTTTCCAAAGTAACTAAAAAAATATTTTTTTTTCCAAAGTAACTAAAAAAATATTTTTTTTTCCAAAGTAACTAAAAAAATATTTTTTTTCCAAAGAAACTAAAAGAATATTTTTTTTCCAAAGTAACTAAAAAAAAAAAATTTTTTCCAAAGTAACTAAAAAAATTATTTTTTTTCCAAAGTAACTAAAAAAAATTTTTTTTTCCAAAGTAACTAAAAAATTTTTTTTTTTCCAAAGTAACTAAAAAAATATTTTTTTTTCCAAAGTAACTAAAAAATATTTTTTTTCCAAAGTAACTAAAAAAATATTTTTTTTTCCAAAGTAACTAAAAAAATATTTTTTTTTCCAAAGTAACTAAAAAAATATTTTTTTTTCCAAAGTAACTAAAAAAATATTTTTTTTTCCAAAGAAACTAAAAAAATATTTTTTTTTCCAAAGTAACTAAAATTTTTTTTTTTTTCCAAAGTAACTAAAAAAATATTTTTTTTTCCAAAGTAACTAAAAAAAATTTTTTTTTTCCAAAGTAACTAAAAAAATTTTTTTTTCCAAAGTAATTAAAAAAATATTTTTTTTTCCAAAGTAACTAAAAAAATATTTTTTTTCCCAAAGTAACTAAAAAAATATTTTTTTTTCCAAAGTAACTAAAAAAATATTTTTTTTCCAAAGTAACTAAAAAAATATTTTTTTTTCCAAAGTAACTAAAAAAATATTTTTTTTTCCAAAGTAACTAAAAAAATATTTTTTTTCCAAAGTAACTAAAAAAATAAAAAATTTTCCAAAGAAACTAAAAAATATTTTTTTTTCTAAAGTAACTAAAAAAATATTTTTTTTTCCAAAGTAACTAAAAAAATATATTTTTTTTCCAAAGTAACTAAAAAATATTTTTTTTTCCAAAGTAACTAAAAAAATATATTTTTTTTCCAAAGTAACTAAAAAAACATTTTTTTTTCCAAAGAAACTAAAAAAATATTTTTTTTTCCAAAGTAACTAAAAAATATTTTTTTTTTCCAAAGTAACTAAAAAAATATTTTTTTTTCCAAAGTAACTAAAAAAATATTTTTTTTCCAAAGTAACTAAAAAAATATTTTTTTTTCCAAAGTAACTAAAAAAATATTTTTTTTCCCAAAGAAACTAAAAAAATAATTTTTTTTCCAAAGTAACTAAAATTTTTTTTTTTTTTCCAAAGAAACTAAAAAAATATTTTTTTTTCCAAAGTAACTAAAAAAATATATTTTTTTCCAAAGTAACTAAAAAAATATATTTTTTTCCAAAGTAACTAAAAAAATATTTTTTTTTCCAAAGTAACTAAAAAAATATTTTTTTTCCAAAGTAACTAAAAAAATATTTTTTTTTCCAAAGTAACTAAAAAAATTATTTTTTTTCCAAAGTAACTAAAAAATATTTTTTTTTTCCAAAGTAACTAAAAAAATATTTTTTTTTCCAAAGTAACTAAAAAAATATTTTTTTTTCCAAAGTAACTAAAAAAATATTTTTTTTCCAAAGTAACAAAAAAAATATTTTTTTTTCCAAAGTAACTAAAAAAATATATTTTTTTCCCAAAGTAACTAAAAAAATATTTTTTTTCCAAAGTAACTAAAAAAATATTTTTTTTTCCAAAGAAACTAAAAAAAATATTTTTTTTTTCCAAAGTAACTAAAAAAAAAAAAAATTTTCCAAAGAAACTAAAAAATTTTTTTTTTTTCCAAAGTAACTAAAATTTTTTTTTTTTTTCCAAAGTAACTAAAAAAATATTTTTTTTTCCAAAGTAACTAAAAAAATATTTTTTTTTCCAAAGTAACTAAAAAAATATTTTTTTTTCCAAAGTAATTAAAAAAATATTTTTTTTTCCAAAGTAACTAAAAAATATTTTTTTTTCCAAAGTAACTAAAAAAATATTTTTTTTTCCAAAGTAACTAAAAAAATATTTTTTTTTCCAAAGAAACTAAAAAAAAATTTTTTTTCCAAAGTAACTAAAAAAAATTTTTTTTTCCAAAGTAACTAAAAAAATTTTTTTTTTTCCAAGTAACTAAAAAAATATTTTTTTTTCCAAAGAAACTAAAAAAATATTTTTTTTTTCCAAAGTAACTAAAAAATTTTTTTTTTCCAAAGAAACTAAAAAAAATTTTTTTTTCCAAAGTAACTAAAAAAATATTTTTTTTCCCAAAGTAACTAAAAAAATATTTTTTTTTCCAAAGTAACTAAAAAATATTTTTTTTTCCAAAGTAACTAAAAAAATATTTTTTTTTTCCAAAGTAACTAAAAAAATATTTTTTTTTCCAAAGTAACTAAAAAAATATTTTTTTTTCCAAAGTAACTAAAAAAATATTTTTTTTTCCAAAGTAACTAAAAAAATATTTTTTTTTCCAAAGTAACTAAAAAAAAATATTTTTTTCCAAAGTAACTAAAAAAATTATTTTTTTTCCAAAGAAACTAAAAAAATATTTTTTTTTCCAAAGTAACTAAAAAAAATTTGTTTTTTCCAAAGTAACTAAAAAAATATTTTTTTTTCCAAAGTAACTAAAAAAAATTTTTTTTTTCCAAAGTAACTAAAAAAATTTTTTTTTTCCAAAGTAACTAAAAAAATATTTTTTTTTCCAAAGTAACTAAAAAAATATTTTTTTTTCCAAAGTAACTAAAAAAATTTTTTTTTTCCAAAGTAACTAAAAAAATATTTTTTTTTCCAAAGTAACTAAAAAAAAATTTTTTTTTCCAAAGTAACTAAAAAATTTTTTTTTTTCCAAAGTAACTAAAATTTTTTTTTTTTTCCAAAGTAACTAAAAAAATATTTTTTTTCCAAAGTAACTAAAAAAATATTTTTTTTCCAAAGTAACTAAAAAAATATTTTTTTTCCAAAGTAACTAAAAAAATATTTTTTTTCCCAAAGAAACTAAAAAATAATTTTTTTTCCAAAGTAACTAAAAATTTTTTTTTTTCCAAAGAAACTAAAAAAATATTTTTTTTCCAAAGTAACTAAAAAAATATTTTTTTTTCCAAAGTAACTAAAAAAATATTTTTTTTCCAAAGTAACTAAAAAAATATTTTTTTTTCCAAAGTAACTAAAAAAAATTTTTTTTTTCCAAAGTAACTAAAAAAATATTTTTTTTTCCAAAGTAACTAAAAAAATATTTTTTTTCCAAAGTAACTAAAAAAATATTTTTTTTTCCAAAGTAACTAAAAAAAATATTTTTTTTCCAAAGTAACTAAAAAAATATTTTTTTTTCCAAAGTAACTAAAAAAATATTTTTTTTTCCAAAGTAACTAAAAAAATATTTTTTTTTCCAAAGTAACTAAAAAAATATTTTTTTTTCCAAAGTAACTAAAAAAATATTTTTTTTCCCAAAGTAACTAAAAAATATTTTTTTTCCAAAGAAACTAAAAAAATATTTTTTTTTCCAAAGTAACTAAAAAAAAAAAAATTTTTCCAAAGAAACTAAAAATTTTTTTTTTTTTCCAAAGTAACTAAAAAATTTTTTTTTTTCCAAAGTAACTAAAAAAAATTTTTTTTTTCCAAAGTAACTAAAAAAATATTTTTTTTTCCAAAGTAACTAAAAAAATATTTTTTTTTCCAAAGTAACTAAAAAAATATTTTTTTTTCCAAAGTAATTAAAAAAATATTTTTTTTTCCAAAGTAACTAAAAAAATATTTTTTTTTCCAAAGTAACTAAAAAAATATTTTTTTTTCCAAAGTAACTAAAAAAATATATTTTTTTCCAAAGAAACTAAAAAATTTTTTTTTTTTCCAAAGTAACTAAAAAAATTTTTTTTTTCCAAAGTAACTAAAAAAATATATTTTTTTCCAAAGTAACTAAAAAAATATTTTTTTTTCCAAAGAAACTAAAAAAATATTTTTTTTTCCAAAGTAACTAAAAAAATTTTTTTTTTCCAAAGAAACTAAAAAAAAATTTTTTTTTCCAAAGTAACTAAAAAAATATTTTTTTTCCCAAAGTAACTAAAAAAATATTTTTTTTTCCAAAGTAACTAAAAAATATTTTTTTTTCCAAAGTAACTAAAAAAATATTTTTTTTTCCAAAGTAACTAAAAAAATATTTTTTTTTCCAAAGTAACTAAAAAAATATTTTTTTTTCCAAAGTAACTAAAAAAATATTTTTTTTCCAAAGTAACTAAAAAAATATTTTTTTTTCCAAAGTAACTAAAAAAAAATATTTTTTTCCAAAGTAACTAAAAAAATATTTTTTTTTCCAAAGTAACTAAAAAAATATTTTTTTTTCCAAAGTAACTAAAAAAATATTTTTTTTTCCAAAGTAACTAAAAAAATATTTTTTTTTCCAAAGTAACTAAAAAAATATTTTTTTTTCCAAAGAAACTAAAAAAATATTTTTTTTTCCAAAGTAACTAAAAAAATATTTTTTTTTCCAAAGTAACTAAAAAAATATTTTTTTTTCCAAAGTAATTAAAAAAATATTTTTTTTTCCAAAGTAACTAAAAAAATATTTTTTTTTCCAAAGAAACTAAAAAAATATTTTTTTTTCCAAAGTAACTAAAAAAATTATTTTTTTTCCAAAGAAACTAAAAAAATATTTTTTTTTCCAAAGTAACTAAAAAAAATTTGTTTTTTCCAAAGTAACTAAAAAAATATTTTTTTTTCCAAAGTAACTAAAAAAAATTTTTTTTTTCCAAAGTAACTAAAAAATTTTTTTTTTCCAAAGTAACTAAAAAAATATTTTTTTTTCCAAAGTAACTAAAAAAATATTTTTTTTTCCAAAGTAACTAAAAAAATTTTTTTTTTTCCAAAGTAACTAAAAAAAATTTTTTTTTTCCAAAGTAACTAAAAAAAAAATTTTTTTTCCAAAGTAACTAAAAAATTTTTTTTTTTCCAAAGTAACTAAAAATTTTTTTTTTTTCCAAAGTAACTAAAAAAATATTTTTTTTTCCAAAGTAACTAAAAAAATATTTTTTTTCCAAAGTAACTAAAAAAATATTTTTTTTTCCAAAGTAACTAAAAAAATATTTTTTTTTCCAAAGTAACTAAAAAAATATTTTTTTTTCCAAAGTAACTAAAAAAATATTTTTTTTTCCAAAGAAACTAAAAAAATATTTTTTTTTCCAAAGTAACTAAAAAAATATTTTTTTTTCCAAAGTAACTAAAAAAATATTTTTTTTCCAAAGTAACTAAAAAAATATTTTTTTTTCAAAGTAACTAAAAAAATATTTTTTTTTCCAAAGTAACTAAAAAAATATATTTTTTTCCAAAGTAACTAAAAAAATATTTTTTTTCCAAAGTAACTAAAAAAATATTTTTTTTTCCAAAGTAACTAAAAAAATATTTTTTTTTCCAAAGTAATTAAAAAAATATTTTTTTTTCCAAAGTAACTAAAAAAATATATTTTTTTCCAAAGAAACTAAAAAAAAATTTTTTTTCCAAAGTAACTAAAAAAATTATTTTTTTTCCAAAGAAACTAAAAAAATATTTTTTTTTCCAAAGTAACTAAAAAAAATTTGTTTTTTCCAAAGTAACTAAAAAAATATTTTTTTTTCCAAAGTAACTAAAAAAATTTTTTTTTTTCCAAAGTAACTAAAAAATTTTTTTTTTTCCAAAGTAACTAAAAAAATATTTTTTTTTCCAAAGTAACTAAAAAATATTTTTTTTTCCAAAGTAACTAAAAAAATTTTTTTTTTTCCAAAGAAACTAAAAAAATATTTTTTTTTCCAAAGTAACTAAAAAAAAAAAAAAATTTCCAAAGAAACTAAAATTTTTTTTTTTTTTCCAAAGTAACTAAAAATTTTTTTTTTTTTCCAAAGTAACTAAAAAAAAATTTTTTTTTCCAAAGTAACTAAAAAAATATTTTTTTTTCCAAAGTAACTAAAAAAATATTTTTTTTCCAAAGTAACTAAAAAAATATTTTTTTTTCCAAAGTAATTAAAAAAATATTTTTTTTTCCAAAGTAACTAAAAAAATATTTTTTTTTCCAAAGTAACTAAAAAAATATTTTTTTTTCCAAAGTAACTAAAAAAATATTTTTTTTTCCAAAGAAACTAAAAAAAAATTTTTTTTTCCAAAGTAACTAAAAAAAATTTTTTTTCCAAAGTAACTAAAAAAATATTTTTTTTTCCAAAGTAACTAAAAAATATTTTTTTTTCCAAAGAAACTAAAAAATATTTTTTTTCCAAAGTAACTAAAAAATTTTTTTTTTCCAAAGAACTAAAAAAATTTTTTTTTTTCCAAAGTAACTAAAAAAATATTTTTTTTCCCAAAGTAACTAAAAAAATATTTTTTTTTCCAAAGTAACTAAAAAATATTTTTTTTTTCCAAAGTAACTAAAAA